>NW_005877342.1:0-8757 GCF_000147115.1 Myotis lucifugus
GTAAGTATTTGACTTTCTAGATGAATGATCTCATACAATGAAATGTATAGATATAGATATACTACAGATATAATCTATTAATGTTACCCTTTTTAGTTGATTATTTTAGCTTTTCTAGGTAAATAATTATGGTAAACATATATACTCTTTTACAATACTTACCTTTAATCAATGTTTCCTCTACTTACTTCTAATCAATATTTTCTCCTAGTTACATTGGCAGATTTTTCTGGAAAAAAATCAATAGTAAAAATTTCTATCTTTTCCTAACTTTTGATATAAACATTTATAACATTTCATCACTAAACTATATTTATATCAGTATTCATAGTGATATAACTATACTGACGTAAATTTAATTTGGGACAGATTTTATCATGTAAGGAGTTTCCTTTTATTTCTCATTACAGAGAACATTTATTCTATTATTATTATTATTATTATTCCTCACCTGAGGATATTTTTTTATTGATTTTTAAAGAGAGCAGAAGAGAGAGGGAAAGACAGAGAGAAACATTGATATGAGAGAGACACATCAATTGGTTGCCTCCTACATGCCTGGGCCAGGGAGGAGCCAGCAACTATAGTACATGTCCTTGACCTAAATCGAACCTGGGACTCTTTAGTCTGCAGGCCAATGCTCTAGCCACTGAGCCAAACTGACTAGGGCTAAGATTTCTCTTTTGGGATGAAACTTAATATAGATATATTATGCAACAATGGTTTCAGTAATTTTGAAGTTCAGGGTCCAGTGGCCTACAGAAAATAAAAGCTAAGCAAGGCAGGGACTATGCAGGTTCGGCAGCCAGGACTGAATCCTAGGAAGTGAGGAATTATTTCCTGAATTCAGTTGCCTTCATGGGGAGCAGTATTCCTATTCCTTGTCTGGCATGGCCATCTGCACCTGCTGTAAGCTGGGCACAGATTTTGCCATCTGGTGGACATCTCAGAAATATTGGTGAAATCTTCAGTGTCCTACTACTGCTACCAAACATATTCTTCCTCCAGCCCTTGCCACGGTGCCCCATTGAGATTATGGTGTTCGATGGGCACATCTTGCATTTATTTCTGAACTATAATGATCATCCTTGAGCCTGAAATTCTGCAAAATTTGACTTTTCTTTAATCTGCTCCTGCTGGACTATATCTACAAAAAGACACTTACGGCGTTGCAGTTTTTTCTTCCTAGTTTCCAGCAATGATATGCGTTTTCCCTTCTCAACTCATTTAAGAGTATAAATGTTATTTTCACTTGCATCAGGGACATGAGAGGGTGAATTAGAAGGAGAGGGATAAAATGTTTGTGATCAAAGGACTATTTTACCCCAAAGTAAATGCCTTCAAATCCTAAGATTATTCATGAATAAAAGAAAGAGATATAATAGAAGTATTTGGTGACGCTAATAAATATGTGTTTTTACTTACTTAATAGAAAACTATTCTCATTTTTATCTTTCAGTTCAAATATTTTTTGTTCCCTTTAAAAATCTCATAGCTTGTTCTATCCTTTATAGATAAAAAATTATTACCAGTGAAAATAAGTCAGAAAATCAGAGCTCTAGTCCCAGATCTGACAATAACTACCTAAACTCTTAAATTCCATAGGCGTCCATTTTATCACCATTAAAATGAAAGAAATGGACAACATTCTCTCTAAAGTCTTAGCTCGATGTTTCTTCTAGTGCACATAATCGTTGTTGATGCTATCCATGTTTAAAAACTATAGAGTAAATCAACAAGAAAGGATGAGGTTATTGCTTCGTTTAAAAGACAAAAGATTGCTCAACACTCCAGTTCCGAATTGTTAGTAAAACAGAAAAGTTAGACACTAGATAGACATCAGTGTGCTTATAGATACAAATGGTTTAATCTTTGGTTTGCACTTTCTACTTTCTCTGTGTTATTAATTTTGTATTATTTGTGAAAATAAAATAGGCTAACTATCTTAGTGGTGGTGTTGTAGAAGACCGAAGAAACCCAAGTGATGCTTAGAGAAATGGAGTTACACAGCTTTATTACGCTGGCTGTCTCAGAGGAGTTGCCTCCAAAGTCTGAGCAAACCAACATGGTGGAAGCTCTTCTTTTTTCCCCTTTGGTTTCTTTGTCCCCCAAATATGGATGGGGCTTCCGGACCTTTTGTGGGCTTTTCAAAAAGCCCCTTGTGTTGGGATGGGGGCCTTGAGGCCATATCTAAGGGCCTGGCCTGATGCCAGTGCTGATAACCCCCTCCGGGGGTTGTGTATTGTTCATGGTTTATGGCCTCTGTAAAATATGAGCATTCAGTGACTTAATTATAGGTTATCAAGAATGTACATTAGGTTACTGCACAGATTCAGATTGCTAGCCCCCCCCCACCCCCAAACATCAGGGATACATTGGAATTAGCCTTTTAGCCTTCTCAGTGGGTGACACCTATAAAGTGAGAGTGATTCAGAGAAGGCTCCACCTGGAACTTTTTGCAGAAAATTATCTCTAACAGAAGATTGCTGTAGTTCTACCACTTCCTCTCATACCTTGCCTGAGCAGCCCATCATTTCAGTCACTCTGCATCACTGTGTATGATATTGAATGTGTTTTAATTGTTTGAAAAATAGAAAAGGGATGATTTTTCAATCATTCTAAAGTGTTGGTTTGTAATAAATAGTAATTGTTTACTGTTTCTCTGGGTATTGCATAATCTGTACAATGAAAACGGCTTTTCAGTGATTTGGTTATCTCTCAGATGGAATGGCCTCTATTTTTTTTAACTGGTTATTATTGAAGAAAATGTCTCCAATGAATCTAATCAACACCCTTTCTAGAAAGATTATTGTACTTCTTGTTACAGAAACAAGTTTGTAACAGTTAATAAACTGTGGAAATATTTACCTATTGTTAACACGATTATCAAAGGCTATGTTGATTGGCCATTCAAGCTTTACTCAGTTTTTTTTTTCAAATTTTATGTATTAATTATTACTGTAGAAGAACAAAATCCCATGAATGAAGAGTAAACGAAACTTGCCTAAATTAAAATGAAACACTTGCTTACTGCAATCAATGTATTTAAAGTACAGTTTGAATGCTAGGAGGTGGTTGTTAAAACCCATGTTAATATTTTAGGTTTATTAATTCAGGTGGCAGGAGGTTTTGTAACACCTGGGCTCTTAAATTTGTCAGCATTTATAATAGGATTTAAATCCTAAATACTTTGAGTTCTTATATACACATCAAAAGTAACTCTAATGCCTTTACCACACAAGATTATATGTGAAATAGAATGTTATGCACACTTTACTATCCTTTTCCTAAGCATAACGGTAAAATGAATCTACCATCCCTATATTGTAGAGCCTGATAATTCTTTTGAAATTAAACACAAAGTTATCACTCCAGACATGGCAAAAACTAGGTGGCTTTGGGGATCTTATTCGAAGTAATAGTTTCAATCCCTTATTAGCATGTTTTCAAATTTTAGAAGGGTGGAGGAATAACTTGTTTCCTATCTGCTGACTTCATTACCATAGGTACAAAAGGGCTGTTTATAAGGTAGCAATGTGCATGGCAGAATGAGGAGAACTGGATTTCTTTTAAAGAGTCAGTCTTGTTAATGTCTAAAAACCATTAAGTGTAAGTTTGAATCTGATAAAGATCCCAAAAATCTAATTCAATTAACACCCAAGCATCTCAGAGCTAGAAGAGGGTAACAAAGATCAGCTTTAATATTATGCAGAAACCCAGGGGAAGCCTTCTTTAATCAAAAAAGAGAGCGCATTAAAGTTGACGTCAAAATATCTGCAGTAATGGAATATTTCATATAGTACTATAGTAACAGAACAGACGGTGAATCATCTAAAATTATTAAAACTGAAAGGATATTTTAGGGGTAAAATAGGCAGGTTTAGGGAGTTTTAAAAATAAAGAGGGTCCATGAGGAGAGGACTGCAAAGTTGAGGGATGGGAGCTACCAAAAGGCACACATTCACAGAGAGAGAAAAGAGATGCCACTGGATAAGGCGGGGAGGAAGGCACCCATTCTCAGAAGAAGGGGAAAGCCACAGAGAGTAGAGAAACAAAAGGGAGAAAGAGGAAAACAGATTTTCACAGGGGATAGAGAATTCTGCCACAGATGAGGGAGACAAAGGGGTTTGAGCTTTGAAGCTGCTATAGTGACCAATAAGAAGGGACTATCAAAAGACAAAGAACTGCAGCCTTTCTAAACCTTAGGAAAAAGGGGCTTACACCCTTGAGACTCCCTCTCTACATGGGAGTCTGTGCTTGTTTTCCAATAAATTTCCATCTACCACCTTTTGTCCGTGGCTTCCTTCTTCAAATCCACCTGGACAAGAACCCAGGAAAAGAAATCACCTTTGCATCCTGTCCAGAGGAAAACCACGCGTTTCAGTTTGGTTTCTGCATTTCAAAACCACGTGTGGCTTCTATTTGGCATTGGAAGGCTCTTTGGTCTGGCCTGTGGACATGGGTGCGTTATGTGGAGATGCCTGTCAAAATGTGACTTAAAAGGAACTATAAGTCTGTTCAGCATCCCGCATCTGCCAGTACCCTTAACTCTAACCTACATGTTGACCCACTCACTCAAAATTTTTTAATGGAATAAGCAGAGCTATTCATTCTTCATCATGGCCCCCTCTTCCCCACTGCAGTTTCACTTCCAACTGACTTGAGTTTCCTCCTGCAAAAGATTCCTCACTAGTATCCTTTGTTTTAATCTTCCTCTTGCTCCCATATCTCAGGGCAGAATAACTTTTCAACACAACTTTTGTCCTGTTTTCCTTCATATATTTGGGGCATTTTCACAGGAAATTGTACTTTAAAGAAGATGAAGATTAGTGAGGGCTGGGAAAGCAGAGACAGTGTCTGCTTCCTGTGCATCAAGTGCCCCCCCACCGCTCCCCTTCCGGACAAAAATGTTGGAGTCATCTTAAGTTTCTGCAGCTCCTTCTCCACCACTGTGCAGGCAAACCTTAAATGTCATTGAAGCAACCTCAGAAATACTCAGATCATCCCTTTTCCATCCCATTGCTCTGCCTCATTTCCACATTCATAGTCTCTTGTCTGGGCTTTTACAATACTAGTTGCCTTGCCATTAATCTTATCTCCTGCCCCGAAGGTAGTCACACTCTAGACCTCTTCCGTACTAGTATCAGAGTGATATCTAAGAAGTAAAGCCGATTGTGTTGCTCTTCAGAATAATACTCCTCAATGATTTCCTGTGTCCTTACATAAAATCCAGATTTAATTGCACATAAGATAACTCGACCCCATGGACTTTACACTTGAGCATGAGGTTTGGCTCGATATAACACCTAGGAGGTGGCAGTGGTCACAGGCTGTCCAGGTAACAGTAGCCCTAAAATAAAATCTTGAAACTTTAACACAGTAACAGGAAATAGACCGTGACTGACATTGTACCGTTTACATAGATAATTTTAGTCAACATGCAACATGGTGGTGAAGAACTTGGACTCACCCATCAGGTTGCCCCAGTCCAAATTCCGACTTTTCTACTTACTAATCTGTTCTTGGGCAAGAAATAAACCACTTGGGCCTCCTTTTGTAAAATAGGGTTAATAATTGTTCCTACATCACAGGTTATTGTGAAGATTAAATTAAATAATACTGTGGACATGTAAAACATTTAGAACAGTCCTTGCCCTTAGTAAACTTTCAACAAATAGTAGCTTTTCTTGACTAATTTTTAAAAAGTTGGTTATTATGATGTTCTATTGTGTTACATTTCTGGAGTATCTGGAGCATTCAGAGAGAATTTTTTTCCTAATTTTAAGCTAAAATTGACCTCAGATGAGGACATAATATTTTCTTTTATTCAAGTGAGGGGAAAATGCTAATTTAACAGTGAGAGGTCCTAAATATATAAGAATTATTAACTAAATTTATTACCTAAATTTGATGTTTATCAAAATCAAGTTTCCATAATTTCTGTATTTTCATTATTAAAACTAGTAGCCTGGTGCACGAAATTCGTGCACTGGGGTGGGGGGGGGGGGAGAAGGGTCCCCTCAGTCTGGTCTTCACCCTCTCCAATCTGAGACCCCTCAGGGAATGTCCAACTACCTGTTTGTCCCCACACTTTTAACAGATAACAGCTCCATTGTTGTTCCTTTCTTATGCTTAAAACCATTGGAATTAGTAGGTATTCAAAGTGTGTATACATTTTGGGGGGACACCCTGTATATCTCTAGTCAGTGGTGAAAGAAACCAACAGCAGATTTGGAACCCCCAGACAGGGAACCTTGCTCATTCCCCACATGTCTCCCCACTTCACTTTCCACCTTCATGGGCAGCAGGAGAATCAATGTTTTCTCTCATTAATTCGGAAAAGCACGTCCTGTCACCCGTTGCCCGGCAGGAGTGCGCTAGGCCCCAAGCAAGCAAGGCTCAGTCAGGGCAGCCTTCACTCATGGGTGCTGGCACCCAAAGTGCACATTCCTCCTCTACAGTCGCCCCGACTATCCCACTGTTTCACTGAGAGGATGGAATTCCTCTCTGCCTCTGGGCTCTTGATCTTGAACGCTGACCGAAGGCACCTCAGAGAGGGCCGCCCGCGCCCACCAGGTGTGTCTGTCTGCACCTGCTCCTGCCTCAGCACCTGCATTAACCCCCTGAGGTGATCTCGTAGCTGCACTGGCCTCCGTGGGAACAGGGCATCACCACTCCGCCCTCTCACTGTCATCTCACAGGCGCCCACTCTCAGCACCCAGAACACCCGGACACTCTCCAAAGGACGTGAGCGCATCAGAGGGGATGTGTGCACATCCTGTGGGGGTGTTAGGCATGCCGGGTTGATGGAAGTGCGGTGGAGAGGCGGGGGGAACTTGTGCACGCCTTGGTTTGCAACTGTTGCAGGCGTGGGAGGGTGACAGTGTGCTGGGGGATGTTCCCACGCCAGGGAGGTATGTGCACACCAGAGGCCTCTGGCTTTGCAGATCCGCAAACCCCCATGGTGCGGCCAGGAGGACATCAGTCTGGCCGCCACGATGGCTGTCCCTGAGATCCTGCACCTTCTGGGCCAGGAGGCGGATCTTGCGCAGTCACTCCTGTGCGCTGATGGCTGCCTCCCCGCCGTGAAAGGTCACAGATCCGAGTCCCGGGACTGTGCACAGCCTCAAGCGCTGCCCCCCGCCCGGCAGGGTCAAAGATCCGTGTCTTGGTCCCGAGGACAGCCTCAAGCACTGACACCCACCCGGCAGGTTCACAGATTCGGGTCCCGGACTACAGACAGCCTCCCGTGCTGCCCCCCTGCCCACCAGGTCACAGATCCAGGTCCTGGGACCGCAGACAGCCTCAAGCACTGCCCCCCGCCCGGCAGGGTCATGGATCTGGGTCCCGGGACAGCGGACAGCCTCAAGCGCTGCCGCCCCATCTGGCAGGGTCACGGATCTGGGTCCCGGGACAGCGGACAGCCTCAAGCGCTGCCCCCCGTCTGGCAGGGTCACAGATCCGGGTCCCAGACCGCAGACAGCCTTGCCTGCTGCCGCCTGCCTTCAGTATGCAAATTAGCCGCCATCTTGTTGCTTCAGGGTGGGGGTCCCCACTGGGGTGCCTGGCCAGTCTGGGTGAGGGGCTGAGGGCTGTTTTCAGGCTGGCAGGCGACTGAAGCTCCAAACCACTCCTTTTTTTCTTTTTTTTTTTATTCTGGCATTTATTTACCTTCTATGGCTGTCACTGGAGCTGAGAGCCGGCTTTCTCTCTGAGGCTCAGCTGCTGAAAGCAGGTTTCTGGCCTTTGTTTACCTTCTGTATTTGAAACTTTGTTGCAACTCCAGCTCTGAGATCCCGGCTGACTGAAAACAGGTTTCTGGGGTTTTGTTTAGCTTCTATATTTGTTACAATGTTTCAAACTGAAAGCTCAGAGGCTGGCAGCGCAGGCGGGGAACATTGGAGTCCTCTGTCACTGAAGCAAGCAAGCCTCCTGTTAGCTTTAAGCTGCCTGGCTGCCGGTCGCCATCTTGGCTGGCAGTTAATTTGCATATCTCCCTGATTAGCCAATGGGAAGGGTAGCGGCCGTATGGCTAATTACCATGTTTCTCTTTTATTAGATAGGACTAGAGGGCCGGTGCACAAAAATTTGTGCACTGGGAGGGGGAGGGGGGTCCCCCAGCCCGGCCTGTGCCCTCTCGCAGTCTGGGACCCCTCGGGAGATAACGACCTGCTGGCTTAGGCCTGCTCCCGAGTGGCAGAGGGCACGCCCAATCCCTAGGTGCAGCCCCTGGTCAGGCTCAGAGCAGGGCCGATTGGGGAGTTGGGGCACCGGCCCCTGTCATGCACAGCGTAGGGCGGATCAGGAGGTTGCGATGCCACCCTCAGTCATGCTCAGGGTAGGGCCGATTGGGGGGTTGGGGCACCGCCCGCTGTCACACTCAAGGCAGGGTCGATGGAGAGGTTGCAGCGCCACCCCCTGTCACGCACAGAGCAGGGCCGATCAGGGGGTTGGGGCGCTGCCCCCTGTCACTCACAGAGCAGGGCCCATCAGGGAGGTTGGGGCTCTGTACCCTGTCACACACAGAGCAGGGTCAATCAGGGGGTTGGGGAGCTCCCCCCTGTCATGCACAGAGCAGGGCCCATCAGGGGGTTGAGGAGCTCCCCCCTGTCACTCACAGAGTAGGGGCCGATAAAGGAGTTGGGGCACCACCTCCTGTCACACACAGAGCAGGGCGGATCAGGGGGTTGGGGCGCTGCACCCTGTCACACTCAGGGCAGTGCCAATGGGGAGGTTATGGCTCTACCCCATCACACA
>NW_005877343.1:0-8755 GCF_000147115.1 Myotis lucifugus
GGAGACCTCTCTCATGGAGAGCTACAATGAAACCTGGCCTTGTCCACTTTTTATTCAGTTTTAGATACACATCTTGCCCTCAGTAAAGCACGGCAAACAGGTAGCAGACAGACTGTCTCTAAGGTCAATAAAGATCAGTAAAGATCAGTCAGGTTCAGTAAACATTTACTTTGAGACTCTTAGGTCAGGAAATTGCTTCCAGCCACCACAATCTCAACAGAACAATGGTGCTTAGCATTAGCCCTGCTAACAGCCAAGGTCCATCGGCCTTCCGCGTTCCTTGGGAGTATCGGCAGGATGGCTTCCCGCATGTGTGTACCTCTAAAATAATTTCTCCTTGTTTGAAGGAAAAAGAATGCACTAGACAGTCTTTCGTTAGTAACATCCTTTGTGTCTCTCTGCCCTGTCATAGTTCTTACATTGTCACTCTTAGACATCTAATTTTAAAATATCACTGTGGTAATTTAAATGCATGGTGGTTTGGTTGGTTAAAAAAGCACACTGTCAGGGACTGTATTTGAACTGGCTCTCAGCCAGGCTGGTCTAGAAACCCACTGACTCAGGGGGTACCACGTCTGGGTCAGGGGTTCGGGTGGCTTCTGGAAGCAGGGTCTCCGGTTGACTTCTCAGGTTGATCAAGGTTCCCTTTTCACTGTTTCCCAGGGTGGATGCTTTTGCTAAAGTCGACTGGCAGTGCCTTTGGGGCCCTGGGGCTCTGTTCTCCCTGGAAAGGTGTTTTGTACTTTTTTTAAAAAATAAAAAGCTCTTGCCGAAGCCGGTTTGGCTCAGTGGATAGAGCGTCGGCCTGTGGACTGAAAGGCCCCAGGTTCGATTCCGGTCAAGGGCATGTACCTTGGTTGCGGGCACATCCCCAGTAGGAGATGTGCAGGAGGCGGCTGATCGATGTTTCTCTCTCATCGATGTTTCTAACTCTCTATCTCTCTCCCTTCCTCTCTGTAAAAAATCAATAAAATATATTTAAAAAAAAAATAAAATAAAAAAAAAATAAGAAGCTCTTTTCTGGCTTCCTGCAAAAATGAATAAACAAACAAGTAAACAAATAAATAAAATATCAATGGAAAAAATACCCTCAAGTGAAGATTAACAAAAAACAACATAAACATTTAAAAAAAAAGGAGTCATTAGCCAGAAAGAAAAAAAAAATGAAAGAAATGAAGTCAATATAGAAAGGAGAGTAAAGGAGTGAGACATCCCTGACAACATCATTTGTATACCTGTTACCATCCATGACTAAGGTTTCAACCAATCTTGGACTTATGAATTGTGTGGCCGAGAGAATCCTGAGTAATATAGCAAGACCTTGGTGCAGAGAGTAGGAATATAGGGCCAGATATGGGCTATGACTTGTTTTTATGGGAGCATCTGATTTTCCTTTTTTTAAAAAATATATGTTTTTATTGATTTTAGAGAGAAAAGAAGGAGAGTGAGAGAGAGATAGAAACATTGATGACATTGATCAGCTGCCTCCTGCATGCCTCCTACTGGGAATTAAGCCTGCAACCCAGGCATGTGCTCCGACCAGGAATGGAACCAGCAACCTCCTGGTGCATGGGACGATGCTCAACCAACTGAGCACAACGGCGAGGCTGGTTTTCAATCAGAGTTAGCTAAATGCTGAGGCCAACTTTCAGGCATCCATAGTAGTTGCTGGATTGACTTTTGGGGCTTTCTTGGTCGTAGTCAGGCAGAACTTTGACATTAGAGTCCTCGTCCACAGCCAGAAGAAGGGAAATATGAGAGGAGATCATCTCCCCTTCAAGTTTGTGGAGCTCAGCGACCCCACCTTCCTCGGGCACTTACTTGTACGGGGCTGTCGCTGACTTCACGTGCTGCTGCAGCTCCTTGGTGAGCTGGTCCAGGTCATGGAACAGACACTGTGGTGCCTGTTCACAAATGCCTTCACACTTGCGGCGAGAATGAGGGCCAACAGAGAAGGGATCAGAGGCATCGTCACCTTTTGGGATAATACAAAGTCACTGTTAAGACTTCCACCACAGCCACCACCTTTATGTCCTCTCCATTGTACCTCCAGATATTTGGGACAATATAAAGGAGAAACTGGGGATAATAATGGCCAAGAGTCCAATTCTCTCTCAAATAGCTTATTGGATGGGCAGGTAGGACTGTAGATTGAGACTGGCTCACCTCATATACCAGAGACAAGCGTAAGGCAGACATTTGCTTGATGCTGGGATATGAAAGTTAGCAGAACATGGTACATGTACTCAAGGGCTCATTGACAGGCTGGTGGATGATAGTGCATGTTTAAGTTGCAGGGTGCACCTAATCCAGGTTCGTGAGCAACTCCCAGAGAAGGCCATGTGCGACCTGACCTAGGAAGGATGAGCAGAAGTCAGATAGACCAGGAGGTCACAGAACAGTGTTCCAGGAAGGCCACAGTCGGGGAAAGAATCATGCATTTAGTTAATCAAAACAGTTGGAGGACAAGGGAATTCTGGTCCTAGATTTCGGGCCATAGTCTCCTGTCCCTCTGGTCAGTGCTATTATTTGCTGGGGTCCAGCCCCAGCGGGTCCAGGGGTTCCCAAAGGTGTGGACGGAGTCTGCAAAGAATGAATGACACGGAGGCAGTGTTCAGGTGATCATCATAGCCAGGTTCCTCCCTTTATTGTCATCTAACAGCTGTATTTATACTATTTGGTCCCAATCCTATCCATTCTATTCAAAAGGCCAGGGGGCTTCCCATCTCCATTCAAAGGTTACTCTATTGTTCCACTAAGCTACAAGGAAGTAACTGAAGGAGGTCACTCCAAGCAAAGATCAAAGTGACCAACCACCCCTCTGACACTCAGTTAAAGGGTTTACTGATAAAAATCTTCACCTGGGGAAACAACCTTTCTTCTCCTAGCCAGGTTCCTTCCCCTATTGTCCTCTTACATCTGCATTTATCCTATTTGATCTTAATCCCATCCATTCCATTCCAAAGGCTAGGGAGTTTCTCATCTCCATTTCAAGGTCCCTTGAAACATCCCTGCAGAGACTGCCTCAAGCAGCCAGGGTGGATCGGCTTACAGCAAATTCCCCCATTTTTATTTTTTAAATGACAGAGCCTTGTTAGAAAAAAAGAGGGAGAAGAAAGGGAAGAAGGCAGCATCCTGACACAGCCCTTTCCTTCAGCTGCCCCTTTCCCTGTGGTCCAAGGTAGAAATGGGAAACAAGTCCTGTTGCAGTGAGAGGGCAGCTGCTGTCAGCCAGGTCTCTTATCTGGGTACTGATCTCAACTGGACCAAGTCTCTTTCTGTTCCCGATCTGAGCTGGGCCAAGTCTCTATCCGTTATCTGGGTCCCGATCTGGGCTGGACATGGGAAGCGAGAAGCAGCCATGGGGGCAGGAGACCTTCCTCAGAAGGGGCAAGTGTTGAAGCCCCTGCACAATTGGGGGGGGTGAGGATCTGTGCCCCACTTCTGTTGAACCCCAAGTTCTCTCCTACTGGCCCCCCGACTGTGCCTGTCTTAGGTCGCCCCTCCATGAGGGGTCTTACCCGTCATTGACTACCAGCCATCCTCTGGGCCAAGTAGGGTGATGTGAGGTTCAGTTCTGTCTCCTTGGTAGCCTATGCCCCTGTGGCCTCCATGCCCAGCAACTGCCTTGAGATCCCCTCACCTGCTGGCGGGGCCCTGGCATTGATCATGGGGAACCCAGGTTTCTTCTCCAGAGAGGGCCCAGCTCACGCCATTGGGTGAGAGACAGATCCATGGTACCAGCCACCGTGACCTCAGCATTAACAGAGAACTCAGGCAACAGCTGTGGGCAATTGGATAGTGAGAAGAGGGTCCCTCTTGACACAAGGGCAAGAGGGGCCAATACAGGACAAAGGAGAGTCCCAGGACAGGCTTTCTCAGACCAGGATGTCAGACTCTTGGCACAAGACAACTCCACGTATGGGGCATATACCAGACACCCCCTAGTCACGGTAGAAAAGGGAGGTGTCCTTCCTGGAACTGTAGAGTAGGGAGATTCTAGAAAAGGCTGTGTTCAGGAGAGAAGGAGAAAGGCCAAAGAACCAGCAAACAAGTAGTCAGATTAAAAAAAAGAAAAAGGAAAGGAGATGTGGGGCAAAGCTGGGACATATGGACAGACAAAAAGGAGGCACATGTGATCCTCCCAATGGACAGGTGGTTCCAGCTCAGGGCTGCACATCTGAAAACTTAAGTATCAAGAATAAAAGGCTACCATAATGAAAGTAAAACTTAAGCATCAAGAACAAAAGTCTGGCTATTAAAACAATAACAAGACAATGCCAATGCAAAACCCAAAACAATTTAAACTTAAACATAACATTTTTAAAACTAGTAAGAATAATAAAACAATGGCAATGCAAAACAGCAATAAGTGAGTTTCTGCTAAATTAAAGTTTCTTTTGCTGATTTACTCAGAGTCCTCGGATTTGGCTGAGAGAGTAGCTTCCACTTCTTGCTTTTCTACCATCTGCTGGGCCTCAGTTGTTAACTTCTTCAGCTGACCCCATGTGGGCACCTCAGTCCCTTGCATAGCCTTCCTTTTCTTCTTTTTTTCCACTTTTCTGTCATCAGGGCAACTCTAAGTCTTTGGAACAATGGGACAAGGAGCTTCTCTGGGTCCATTGTGGTGATGCTCCTAATGCTCTGGTACCCAAATTGGCTGCACTGCTCCTTCTGGAAAGATACAAAACACAACCTCTTCCACACATCATTACTAGATCTGGTAAAACTCTTGTCTGGTTTGTGTATCCTTCTACCAGGCTGAGTCGGCAGAGGCTATTGTACAGGAGGCCCAATGCTTTTTGGCTGCTGTACAACCCTCTGCATTGTATTTCCAAAAAATCTAACATATAACATTATTCTCCCCTTTTTTGTTTTTTATAGAAAAGGTTTATGTTGATGGGATTGTCAGTTTTTCTTTTTGTGTCAACTGTAGTAAAACTCCACCATAAAGCTCCACCCCTGAAACCCCATCCTGCCTCAGTGAGCAGACATTCCTTTTGTGATTGGCTAAGTCAGAGGGAGGGGTCTTTGCTGTTTCAAGATGGTGGCCCCAAGGGGAGCAGCAAGCCATGCAGCCGACATGGAGGCTGCCAAGTCAGGCAGCTCAACATGGTGGCTGTCTACACTGTTCTCTGACAGAGCAAACCCAAACCCCTAAAAGATAGATGGCCAACATTATATTGCAGACAAACAGAAATCTCATTAGCTGTTTATACCTTTTATAATTATCTTAAAGAATATCAATTAAATTTAAACTGGTTTTTGTATTAAAAAATTTCAGTTGAGATCACAAAATTATTCCTCTTTTTAATCAGACTAATAAGCAACATATTTTGAATTCCTAATTATTTCAGAGAAAACAAAAATTATTTTCTCAAAAATTTCTACATTTGTATAGGCATTTAGCTACCACGATTACACAATTTTTCCCAATTCAATCCGAACCTTAAACTTTTAGCTGGCAAGTCAAATATTTAGCATTTCTCAATCAGTAACATTTTTAAGAATAAACTTCAAAAATGCAAGACATACTCAACCAACAGATTTAATTCTGTCCTCTAGATTTTTCATGAGGCAAATTAGATTATTGAACCATTTTTATAATTTGATTTAGTAAACTTTACTTTTTACTTTCAAGCGGCTCTGGAAAACCACATTTGAGCCTTGCAAAACAGGTTCTGGCCTACCTGGTCTTTTCAGATGTAAATTGACCACATTCTTTATTTAAGATTTTGCTACAGGTGGGAAGCAACTAGCCCCTTCCTCCATTAGAAAGGCTTTCTTAATTAACAAAGGACCAGTTTTTTACCTGGGCTACTTAGATTTTTATAATTAATATGTTTCAATAGTTCTTGAGATTCAAATCCAAATTATTATCTTAAGGCATATTCTTTAGCAAATTTTTGTAACAGAGACAATTTTACTGAATTTTCTTTTGGCCTTGAAGTTAACTTTGGAATGTGGTTCATTAAGATTTTAAAGACTACTCTTTATTATGGAAATATCAATCTTGTTGCTAGAACCAGTTTGCATCTTTTTTACTTTGAGTTAAATTCGCCATTTAGGAAATAATCAGTCTTGGGTTTTATTTTGTACATTTGTAAAGAGACTCTAGCTCAAAACTCTATCTAAATGTCCAAAATCGGACGATGCGTGCATTAGTTTCAAGCCAGTTTTTCTCTTTACACGTGCACAGAAATCCCAGATGCATTTTCTAAATTTTGTAAAACTTTTCAATTACAAGAAGGACTTTAAATTAGAATGCTTGGGGAGGAGGCGTCCATATTGGATCGCCATGTGTTCCCTTCTTCCCTTCCCCCACATCCTGCTTTGGGGGAAGTTTCAGCAAATGTCTCAGATGGCGTATTTTTCCCAAAGTCATGCTTAATAGAAAAAGACATTTTAAATTTTTTCCTATTTTGCTTTCTAAAGTCATGGCTAGCACCCAAGGTAATCTTAGTCAAAGTTTGGTTGTCATAAGATGTTCTCCGGTAATTTTTAAATAAAACATTAAGTAATCTCATAGTAGGAGAGCTTATAGCTCTGCCCTCTCTTGCCACCTTTGAATCTCTCCACACCAGAGGGGGATTCGGCAGCGGGATTTCATTTCTTATTACAGATTTTAGATTCCAAACACAAATTAAGATATTAATTTGAACAAGAAACCACATTGAGGTGACCATGGCACTCTTTTTTTTTTTTCAAGTTCTGATTAACTTTTTGGCAAACTTTTAAGATCTAATGTACCTTTTTCAAGAAAACAAGGGTTATGTTCTATAATAACATGCAAAAACTGTAAGAGATTACCTTCTGAAACTTAAGCATGCAAATCAATAGTCTATAATAAAGTTTCTTACTTTTTTAAAAGCCGAATCTACTTTTTTAAAGCCAAATCCTGCCCCGTTAGCCTGGTTAAGAAAACGTTCCCAGCCTACTTACAGATACGGAGAGCTAACTTTGATGTGTTAAAACTAAGTAAAATGCATTTACTCAATCCAAAACAGGCATTAAAAAGAAAAACCCCAAATGCTCTCTTGTATCCATTTTAAGAATAGGATTGGCACTGTCTGCTATTACCTGAGTCCTGATCTATCACCCCAGGGAGAGCTTGCCAGTCCTGCACTTTCCCGGGGTGGAAAGGCTGCAGTGGGGTTAAGGATAAGGCTCCTTGGGCCTACCTTCTCCCATGCCTTTACATTTACCTTTCCGGCACCTTTCCTTCCTCAGAAAAGCATGGACATGTTAAAAGATCAATACAGAGTCTTTTTTCTTCTAGACTCAGTATGGCACATCTTCTCATTCTAAAGATCAATACAGTCTTCTTTCTTCTAGACTCAGTATGGCACATCTTCTCAATCTAAGTTCTGTACTATCCACCCACTTACCCTACTTATCCTCTATAGGGGGGTCTGCAGCACCCTACAGTGGAGTCCTATCCGTCCCGAGTGCGGGGGGGCTTACCTAGGGGAATTCTGTTCCAGGGGTTTCCCAAAGGTGTGGACGGAGTCGGCGAACACTATCCACCCTCTTTCTACGGTGGAGTCCTATCTGTCCCAAGTACGGGGGGGGGGGGGGGGGGGGCTGGGCTTACCTAGGGGAATCCTGTCCGGGCGCCAAAATGCTGGGGACCAGCCCCAGCGGGTCCAGGGGTTCCCAAAGGTGTGGACGGAGTCTGCAAAGAATGAATGACACGGAGGCAGTGTTCAGGTGATCATCATAGCCAGGTTTCTCCCTTTATTGTCATCTAACAGCTGTATTTATACTATTTGGTCCCAATCCTATCCATTCTATACAAAAGGCCAGGGGGCTTCCCATCTCCATTCAAAGGTTACTCTATTGTTCCACTAAGCTACAAGGAAGTAACTGAAGGAGGTCACTCCAAGCAAAGATCAAAGTGACCAACCACCCCTCTGACACTCAGTTAAAGGGTTTACTGATAAAAATCTTCACCTGGGGAAACAACCTTTCTTCTCCTAGCCAGGTTCCTTCCCCTATTGTCCTCTTACATCTGCATTTATCCTATTTGATCTTAATCCCATCCATTCCATTCCAAAGGCTAGGGAGTTTCTCATCTCCATTTCAAGGTCCCTTAAAACATCCCTGCAGAGACTGCCTCAAGCAGCCAGGGTGGATCGGCTTCCAGCAATTATTAAAATACTAGAGGCCCGGTGCACAAAAATTTGTGCACTCGGGGGGGGAAGGGGGGTCCCTCAGCCCGGCCTGTGCCCTCTCACAGTCTGGGACCCCTTGGGAGATAACGACCTGCTGGCTTAGGCCTGCTCCTGGGTGGCAGAGGGCAGGCCCAATCCCTAGGTGCAGCCCCTGGTCGGGCTCAGAGCAGGGCTGATTGAGGAGTTGGGGTGCCGCCCCCTGTCATGCACAGAGCAGGGCGGATTGGGAGGTTGCGATGCCACCCTCAGTCATGCTCAGGGTAGGGCTGATTGAGGGGTTGGGGCACTGCCCCCTATCACACTCAAGACAGGGTCCATGGGGAGGTTGCGGCGCCACCCCCTGTGACGTACAGAGCAGGGCCAATCAGGGGTGGGGCGCTGCCCCCTGTCACGGCACAGAGCAGGGCCCATCAGGGGGTTGGGTCTCCGTGACATGCAAGACCAATCAGGGGGTCAGGGCGCTGCCCCCTGTCACTCACAGAGCAGGGCCCATCAGGGGGTTGAGGAGCTCCCCCCTGTCACTCACAAAGCAGGCCCAATAGGGGAGTTAGGGCCCCGCCCCCTGTCACACACAGAGCAGG
>NW_005877344.1:0-8755 GCF_000147115.1 Myotis lucifugus
TATTCGGTTCATTTGCATATTAGGCTTTTATTATATAGGACTAGAGGCCCGGTGCACAAAAATTTGTGCACTCGGGAGGGGTCCCTCAGCCCGGCCTGTGCCCTCTCGCAGTCTGGGACCCCTCCAGGGATGTCCACCTGCTGGCTTAGGCCGGCTCCCTGGGGGACAGGCCTAAGCTGGCAGTCAGACATCCCTCTGGCAGCCCGGGAGCCCGTGGGCTGTCTTGTGGTTTTGTTGATGGTTTCTCTTGCTGTGCGGAAGTTCTTTATTGTGACGTAGCCCCATTTCTTTATTTTCTCCTCTGTTTCCTTTGCCCGAGGGGGACGTATCCGTAAACATTTTGGTATGAGACACGTCTGAGACTTTGCTGCCTATGGTTTCTTCTAGGATTTTTATGGTTTCCCGTCTTACCCCAACCCCTGAGCCACTCGGCTGGGATATTTTTTATTTTTTATTTATTGGCGGTATTACAGATACCCCTCCATTTCATTGTCTGTTGACTCAGGACATCCAACGCTCGGTTGAGCTGTATTGCAGCAAAGTGACACCCCTGTAGTTAATTTTATAGAAAAAAAAAAAAAAGTCTGACACTGTTTAATAAATGTGATGCCTAGAGATTTTTGGCCTCAATGGTCGTAATCAGGTAAGATGAATTACCTTTCATTTCCAGTTTTCTAAGTTTTGAATTTAAAAACAAAAAATATCACAAATACCCATTGCGTAGCGTCCAAATAATTTTTGGCATTTCAAGGGCCGATGATATGAATTTTTTCTTTTGACAATTCAGTTGGTTTAATAATATGATGGAATTTTTTTTTTCTATTATGGTTTTTTGGCGGGGGGGAAACCACAATTTGATCATCATGTGAACTTTGCAGAGAATGGCCAGTACTCTCGTAGGTTTGGTCTGTCAATATTTCCCTTAGCGTGTCTCCGTGGACGTTCAAAAGGGAATTTGGTTTTTAGCTCTGATTTCAATTTGAGTACGGGTTTGATTTCTAAATTCGGTTGTCTGACCTCGCCCGGTCCTCATCCAGGTTAATTAACCGCACAAAATGACGTTGGCTTCCTTTCTTCATTTTATCTTTCTCCGAACAAAAATGTCAATACCAATGATTATTAAAACCTGCCTGAAAATGGTGTTGGCCAGTGATTTCTTACGTGGTCTTCATTTTATGACTCTTTTATGCTATTGATACTCTTTTGCAATTTATTTAAATACTGGAGGCCCGGTGCACGACATTCGTGCACTGCGGGAATGTCCCTCAGCCCGGCCTGTGACCTCTCGCAGTCCGGGACCCCTTGGGGGATGTCCGACTGCTGGCTTAGGCCTGCTCCCCAGCAGTCGGACATTCATCGAGGGGTCCTTATCGCTACCGCCACTGCTGGGAGCACTGACCAGGGGGTAGCTCCTGCATCAAGCATCTGCCCCCTGGTGGTCAGTATGTGTCATAGCGACCGGTCATTCTGCCTTTCGGTCGATTTGCATATTAGCCTTTTATTATAGAGGATGTTTATTTGTGTTCTATTTTTACTATTTGTCGCCAATATTTATTCACTGGAATTTAGCTGTTGTAAACATCAGTGCTTTCCTCATTACAACATTGTTTTCTGTGTTCATTTCATTTGGGGATGATTTCTTTTAATTTATTTTCATTATTCCTCCATCTTGCTTGATCAGTCTTGCCCGCGTTTGTTGATATTAGTAAGCTCTTCAATACACTCGCTTTCATAATTAGCGGGCCTTGTTGCCTCTTGCACAGACGTCTGCTCTTACCCTAATCACATGTTATTTTCTTATTTAACTTGAATTTATTCTGTGTCTTGCTATTCTAGCTTTTTTCTTTGTCTGTTTCTCCTTCACGGCACATTTAGTTCCATTCTTCCTTGCGGTCTTGTGAACAGACTTGACGTTTTAATTTCAACTGCAAAGACTTCTTTTGACCTGTGAGATTTTCATCGATGATACGGAAATTATCGCTGGGATCCAGGTGTTCTGTATGTTTTAAAAAAATATATGTTTTGTATTGTTGCTTAAAGAGAGAGGGGGAGAGAGAGGGAGAAACATCAATGATGAGAGAGAATCACGGATCGGCTGCCTCCTGCACGCCCCCTACTGGGGATCGAGCCCACAACCTGGGCATGTGCTCTGACCGGGAATTGAACCCTGACCTCTTGGTTCATGGGATGATGTTCAATCCATTGAGCCACATTGGCTGCCCAAAATATTTTGAGTTTTATCTTTTATTTATATATATATATATATATATATATACACATATATATATACATATATATATACACACACACACACACACACACACACAAATACAAATCCAGGCAGCCCTCAGGTTACGTCGGAATTGACGTATGGCATTTCATGGTTACATCGCCATTTCCCATTCATTTATAAAAAAAAAAAGTTCCGTCATTTCGACGTATGCACACATTTGCTTTATGTTTTTTATTATTCATTTACCACAGTAAAGGTCAGGAATTGTTATCTTTCTTTTAAATTTTTTTTACCGTCTCACTTCATGACCGCTGCGTCTGTGCTCCATGTGAGTGACGTAGGTGTTTATGTAGGTGGGTTCCGAATTACAGCGAAGATTGCGTTACGTCGCGCCATAGGAACGGATCTTCGACGTAACCCGAGGACCTACTGTATGCACACGCATATATACGCACATACACACATGCAGTCACACATATACACACACAAATACACACCTATCATATCCTATGTAATAAAAGCCTAATATGCTAAGTGTCCAGTTGTCTGTCCAACCAATCACAGTGTAATATGCTAAGGCCACTCAAGTGCTCGCTGTGACGTGCACTGACCACCAGATTACAGACACTCAACGCAGGAGCCAGGCTCATGGCTGGACAGTGCAGCCGCGGTGGAGGGCCTAAGCCATCAGTCGGACATCCCCCGAGGGCTCCCAGACTGTGAAAGGGCACAGGCCGGGCTGAGGGACTCCCCCCGAGTGCACAAATTTTGTGCACCGGGCCTCTAGTCTATATAATAAAAGCATAAGCGACCATTACAGCAGGCCAACCAGAACGACCGGTTGCTATGACGCACACTGACCACCAGGGGCAGATGCTCAATGTAGGAGCTGCCCCCTGATGGTCAGTGCACCCCCACAGGGGGCGCTGCTCAGCCAGAAGCCGGACTCATGGCTGACAATCGCAATGGGAGCCTTTCCCACCTAAGGATCAGTGAGCCCAGTGGTCAGGAGCAGCGAGCAGGCAGGCGATACGGAGCGAGGGGTCCCGGACTGTGAGAGGGATGTCCGCCTGCCGGCTTAGGCCCGATCCTAAGGCGGACATCCCCCGAGGGGTCCCGGACTGCGAGAGGGATGTCCGCCTGCCGGCTTAGGCCCGACCCTAAGGCGGACATCCCCCGGGGGTCCTGGACTGTGAGAGGGCGCAGTCTGGACTGAGTGATCCCCCAGTCTCCCAACCAGTGTACGAATTTCGTGCACCGGGCCTCTAGTCTGCGAATTTTGTGCACCGGGCCTCTAGTCTGCCAGATCTTTCATTATGGAATTCTTTTTTTTCACTATATTTTGTTGATTTCAGAGAGGAAGGGAGAGGGAGAGAGAGAAACATCCATTTATTGTTGCACTTACTTATGCATCCATTGGTTGATCCTTGCATGTGTCCCGAGTGAGGGATGGAACCCACAACCATAAGATACGGGGATGCCGCTATAGCCCACTGAGCTTCGTGGCCTGGGCGGTATGGAGCCTTTTAATATTTCATTGTTCTGCATCTATTTATTTCTTTGGGAAAAATCCTTCCAAGTGTTTCTCAAAGAGGGTTCCATGTGGCCCGTCTTGTGAAGACTTTTCATACCTGAGAATACGGTTGGTTCTTTCTTTTCATTGCCACTTAGACCAGCGGTTCTCAACCTGTGGGTCGCGACCCCTTTGGGGGTCGAACGACCCTTTCACAGGGGTCGCCTAAGACCGTCGGAAAACACATCTATCATTACATATTGTTTTGGTGATGAATCACTATGCTTTCATTATGTTCAATTTGTAACAGTGAAATTGGGGGTCACCACAACATGAGGAACTGTATTAAAGGGTCGCGGCATTAGGAGGGTTGAGAACCACTGAATTAGAAGATCGTTTGGCTGAATAAAAACAATTCTAGGCTTGCTTCCTTCTCTCTTAAACTCGAAAGGAATATGCCCATCGGATGGCTTTTCCCGTCTTGTATTTGTGCGGGAAAAGCCCTTGTGAATCTCGTTCTCCTCCACACATCACCTGCTTTTCTTCTTTCTGGAAATTTGAATATATTTTGAGTGTGTTTAAAGTTGTTAAAAATCATGATAATTGGTCCAGATGTTTGTTTTAAAAAAATAAGTGTTCTTGGCCCTGGCTGGTGTGGCTCAATGGGTAGAGTGTCGGCCTGCGGACCTAAGGGTCCCGGGTTCGATTCCAGTCAAGGGCACGTATCTCGGTTGCAGGCTCCTCCCTGGCCCGGGCCCCTGGTCGGGGCGCGTGCAGGAGGCCGCCCATCGATGTGTGTCTCTCTCACATCGACGTCTCTCTCTGTCTCTCCCTCTCTCTTCCACTCTCTCTAAAAAAATCAATGAGAAAATATCCTCGGGTGAGGATTAAAAAATAAATAAATAAAAATTATAACCCCTCCACCCCCCCCCAAAAATAAGGGTTCTTTTATTAGAGAATACTTTCCATTATAAGTTTTATATATTTTTTAATTTCCTCCCTGAACATTCTCTTCCAGTCATTCAATTAAAGTTCCTCTTCGCCTTTTAACCTCTGTTGCTCTCTCTCTTTGTGAATATCCTATATTATAAAAGCCCAGTATGCAAATTGTCCCCTCAACAGGGAGTCCGACCGGGAGTTCGACCAAGGGAGCAGGGCAGGCCGGCCAACCGCGGGAAGGGAGGGAGGCCTGGCCGGCAGCCACTAGGGACTGTACCGTGTACGAATTTCATGCACGGGGCCTCTAGTTTTCATACATAAATCATGATATTTACGTCCCCTGTATTTTGGCATTTAGGGATTTTTTTTCCACCCATTTCTCTCCCAAATACCTTTTGGAAAAACGATGATCTTTCTTCCTTGTCTTGTAAACGCAGTTGAAATTTTAACGATCCCCATAAGGGCGTCTTTCGATCTGTCTGATTCTCACCCGTGATACTGAAATTATCATTGGAATCTAAATATTTTGCGTATGTTTTTATTTATTTAAAAAAATTTTTTTTGTGTGTGAATGTCTTTAAAATATGTTTTTATTGATATCACAGTGGAAGGGAGAACGAGAGGGAGAGAAACATCAATGAGGGGAGAGAATCATGGATCGGCTGCCTCCTGCACGCCCCCTACTGGCCCCTGTGGGCATTCTTTGACTTAATTCTCCCCTTTTGAGCCCATTCTTTGAACTTTTCTGTTAAAAATCTTATATTTCCTGTCCCCTTACAATAGTACCTGCATACTGAATTGCCATCATTCTTTCTTGATCCGTGGTAGAGATTTAATAGATCAATGTTCATCTCTCTAATCCATAGAATATTCTCTTTCTTCTCACTATTTCTGCTCCGGGCTGGCTCCTTAAATACTTACTATTTATTTATCATTTATCTCATTGGCGTCAGCAGCTATATTTCGACAGGTGATCGGTGTCTAAGGGCTTATGAATAATAACCCCCCGACTCCCGGTTTAATGCTTCGGGGTACAGAGGGGAGGAGATGGGGGTCCCTCAACGAAGTGCCCTCGAGGACTCTAGTCATCCCCGAACCAAGGACTTTTATTTTTATTTATTTATTATTTTTAAGTATATTTTATTGGTTTATTACAGAGAGGAAGGGAGAGGGACAGAGCGTTAGAAACATTGATGAGAGAGAAACACCGACCAGCCGCCTCCTGCACGCCCCCACTGGGGATGTGCCCGCAACCAAGGTACATGCCCTTGACCGGGAATCGAACCCGGGACCCTTCAGTCCGCAGGACGGCGCTCTATCCACTGAGCCACACCGGTTAGGGCTGACCCAAGGACTTTTAAAGAAAATATATTTTTATTAATTTCGAGGAAGAGAGGGAGAGAGAGAGAGAGAAGCATCAATGAGGAGAGGGAATCATGGGTTGGCTGCCTCCTGCACGCCCCCTACTGGGGGTCGAGCCCGCAACCCGGGCATGTGCCCTTGACCGGGAATCGAACCCTGACCTCCTGGTTCACAGGTTGATGCTCAACCACTGAGCCACACCAGCCGGGCGAATCCATTTGCATTTATTTTTTAATCTCTCCAAGGGTTCCTCCATTTATCTAGTGGCTTAAGGAAAGAAAATAGTTTGATCCAGGAAACAGGAAGGTGAGTTCCTTATAGAGTTTGGAAATCAGCCCCTTATCAATACGAGGGGTCCTGGGCAGATATGCCCGTCAGAGAAACACAAGTCTCCCTCGATCTCGCTCAGATGTGGAATCTAAAGAGCAGAACAAACCGATGATCGAAATAGATCCAGAGACATGGGAGCATGGATCAGAGTGTGGAATCTCAGAGGGAAGGCGGGGGAGGGTGGGGGGGAGATAATAGGGGAATTGATATGCTTACGGATTCGTGCACATTGAAAGGAAATTAATTAGAAGAAATATTTTAGAGGCCGGGGAGGGAATGTGGGAGGTTGGCCAATCAGGGAGGGACTGGGGGTGGGCTCCAGGGCGTGTCTGGCCCATCTCGCTCAATTCTGATTGGCTGGACCCCAGCAGCAAGCTAACCTACCGGCCGGAGTCTCCGCCCCCTGGTGGTCAGTGCACGTCATAGCGCCTGGTCAACCGGTTGACTGTCTGCCCCCTGGTGGTCAGTGCACGTCATACGGACTGGTCAACCAGTTGACTGTCTGACTCCTGGTGGTCAGTGCACGTCATAGCACCTGGTCGACCGGTCGACTGCCCCCTGGTGGTCAGTGCACGTCATACCGACTGGTCGACCAGTTGACTGTCTGACCCCTGGTGGTCAGTGCGCGTCATAGCGAGCGGTTGAGCGGTCTTAGCATATCATTAGCATATTACACTTGGATTGGTTGAACGGCCGACTGGTCGACCGGACACTTAGCATATTAGGCTTTTATTCTATAGGATAGCAACCCAAAGTGTAGATTATACAAGCATAACTCTGCAGAGACTGTGTAGTGCCTTAGAGACTTCCGGAATGCATCCATTTGCAAGAAGGAAATGAATTTTGGGGATTCCCAATAAAATAATAGTGGATCTATAAACAATTTCCGAAGCCCTGAGATTTGCACAATAATCGCCGATTACTATCGAATCTTGTAACTCATTCACACGATCTAGCTTTCTATTCTCTCGTACCCTCTTTAACATTTTCTTGGCAACACTTATGATGTTTGGCGTAGAAATCTTGCCCAGTTTTTGTTACCTTTAATCCCAAATGAAAACGTGCCCACACGATAGGAATGCAATTCTGAAAGGAGATTTGCAAGCCTTCTTCCCATTCTTGTCGAGGAGCCGAAATTAAACCCGTAATATATCTCGAGCTCTTTTTAATATCTTGAAATTACATAAAATTTTAATCAGCCGAAGAACCGATATCATGCCTGGATTTGCCTTTTTCTTGAAATCATCATGGCCCATGAATATTTGATGATTCATCGTCACGATTTAATCATGCCTGATAAATCTTAGTTTCGTTTTGATAGCAAAATGTGACCCAATTCAGTATTCTCCTATTTGCATGGATTTTCATGCCCTGTAGACACCTCTTTCTATAGCTTTTATTGACTGTTTTTTTTTTTTTGGTTTTCGACCTCTTTCCTGCTTACCCCCTGTATCTTGGGCTGTTGCCTTTCTTTCTACATTTCAACCAATAACTATAAAAGGAACATTTTTAAAGGGGATAAAATAGCAATGGAGGGGGAATGCGTTAGGGATGCATAAGAGGTTCACTCATATATACCTGTGGGACTAGGAAAAAGTCCATCTATTGTTTTTTTTTAAATTTAAGCAGAATTTTAAAAATTAGCAACATATGCAACTTCATGCTGAGCAAAACCGAGTCCCAAAAAAGTTACCATAGAACGGCTCCTTCTGTATTTAAGAGGTTTCCAGGTGTAAATTTTACTCGAATGCAATTTTTAGAATCACACTTACATGTGGCCCTGGCTGGTGTGGCTCAGTGGATAGAGCGTCAGCCTGTGGACTGAAGGGTCCCGGGTTCGATTCCCGGTCAAGGGCACATGCCCGGGTTGCGGGCTCGATCCCCAGTAGGGGGCGTGCAGGAGGCAGCCGATGCATGATTCTCTCTCATCACTGATGTTTCTTTCTCTCCTTCTTCCTTCCTCTCTGAAATCAATAAAACAAAATATATATTTAAATTTAAAAAATTATTCCTAGCTATTTTGGCTCAGTGGATAGGTCATCAGCCCTTGGACTGAAGGGTCCTGGGTTCGATTCCCGATCAAGGGCACATGCCTGGGGTTGCGGGCTCGATGCCCAGTAGGGGGCGTGCAGGAGGCAGCCGATCCAGGATTCTCTCTCATCACTGATGTTTCTCTCTCTCTCTCTCTCTCCATTTCCTCTCTGAAATAAATAATATATATATATATATATATACTTACATTTAAAAAATTATTCCTAGCTGTTTTGGCTTAGTGGATAAGACATCAGCCTGTGGACTGAAGGGTCCCGGGTTCGATTCCCGGTCAAGGGCACATGCCCGGGATGCGGGCTTCATCCCCAGTAGGGGGCGTGCAGGAG
>NW_005877345.1:0-2329 GCF_000147115.1 Myotis lucifugus
ATTTAAAAAAGAAACCTACATACCAGCTACAGAGTATTTTATAAAGAATAAAATATGAATATCATTATCTGTCTCAATTTAAATAACCAAATGAGTGCTAAATGAATCTAGATAACATGAAACATGATAGGGTAGATCCCATTCACATAAAATGATTTCCAGGCAGAGTCCCCAGCACTTAGCACTCCTTCCGCTGAGCCGATGCAAGGATGGAAACTGCTGAAGGATGATGAAAACCTTCTTGCAGAGAGCTCCTTCATTCATTTCTTCATTCCACAAATAATTGCTGCGCTCACTTTATGGCAGGCATGTCCTCGTAATGAGGAACACAGAGATGAAGTGGACAGACCAGGTCCTAGCCCTCGTGGGGCTTCTGCTCTAGTGTGAGAAAACAGACAAGGGAGAGGGGAAGGAGAAAGAGAAGAAAAAAGAGAAAAGGAAGATCAAATGTTGTAGGTGCTGAGGAGAGGATTAAAGTAAGACGATAGATGGTGTGACTGGAGGACTCTAGATTGGGTGGTGAGGGAAAGGCTGTCTCAGATGAAACACCGGAGCTCTGAATGTCAAGTCATTAATGCTAACATCAAAGGGAGGAACATTCAGGCAAGAGGGACTATGTGCTCAGGAAATATACTAAATTTAAGATAAGCCCAAACAAAATATAATTAACAGAATAATTTTGTGCCTCCACTAAATAAGCTTTCAAAAACCTTTTCTTTCCCTTATTCATATCTCTGTTAAATGGACTATTCAGAGTCCAATGTTGAGAAATACAGCTCAGCAGCAAACACAGAGACAACTGAGAAATATTAGTGGCTGAGTGGAATAGTCACTTCTGATAGTGACTAATGTGCCATTCTTCCTAGACAGGAATCCTACCTCTTCCTGATATCAGAGCAGGAAAGAAGAAGAAAACAGCCCCAAACCAAGAAACCAAACCCAACCTAAAACATCCCACCTCACCCCAAATAAAAATAACCCATTTTATTTACCAACTTCATCAGTGAGAGACGGGATGGACATCAGGGTATGAAGTCATTATATTCCACATTAATTGCAGCAAAAGAGCAGAGAAGAGGTGAGACTTTGGAAAGAATGCTCAAAGAACTACACTCTTCCTCCTTGATTGTTTACATCAGACTTGCAATCAAATACTAAAAATATACCAGCTATAAATTGTTTGACCAACTCACCTGCTCTGGAGTGAATTGTGTCATGCCCAAATTCATGTGTTAAAGCCCCAACCCCTTCATGAGATTGTGTTGGAGATGGGGCTTTTCAGGAGGAGATTGAGGTTAAATGAGGTTATAAGGGTAGAATCCTGATCTAATAGGACTGGTCCTCTTATAAGAATAGGAGGAGACACCTGAGCTGGGCTCTCTCTCTCTGCCATGTGAGGACACAGTGAAAAGGCAGCTGGAAGACAGTCTTCACCAGAACCAAACCATCCCAGTACTTTCATCTTGGACTTCCAGCCTCCAGAACTGTGAGAAATAAACGTCTGTGTGTAAGCCACTCAGTCCATGGTATTTTGTTATGGCAGTCCAAGTAGACTAAAAGGTCACCTTACCTCTAGGGGGCACAGAGATGGTATAGTAAAACAAGTGAAGGAGCAAGATACACCCTCCAGCCCCAAATTGGTATTAGAAAAGGAGCTAATGAGATTGTGGTGTTTTGAGGATTTAGTGTAGAATTTTTTTTAAAAAAAGGCTCTCTATTTTTTATAACTTTGAATTAATATATTGTTTAAACCAAAAGTTTAGTAATATTTTAAAAGATTTTTTACAATTATAGTAGTCCATTTGAAATGTTCATTGACTAAATGAATGAATGTATGAAAATGATACCACTGGCCCCATAATTTACATTTTTCTCCCTGGTATTGAGGTTATCTTTATGTTTGACCAAGACTGGGCCCCTATTTAGTGGGTGGGTGTCAGCTACACCCTCCCCCGAACAAGTTCAGGGCTGTAGGATGACTTAGGGGGCTCTAGACCACTGCCTTCATGGGTCCCTTCCTCTATTAAAAATGTAAAATTATATATTTTAGAATGGCATTCTTCTTATTTTATTTTTTAAATGTAATATTTAAAAAAATTATTTAACTGTTGAGAGTATTACAGATGTCCGCCATTTCCCCACTCCTTTGCCCCCCTCCATCCATTTTCCACCCCATCCCAGGCCTTCACCTGTCTATTCTCTGTGTGCATGAGCTAATTTGTACTTCTAAATCCCCCCAACTCTCCTCCTATCTGGCAACCATCAAAATGTTCTCTGTATCTATGAGTCTGTTTCTGTTTTGCTTGTTCATTTATTTTGATTTTTAGAT
>NW_005877345.1:2429-8851 GCF_000147115.1 Myotis lucifugus
TCATTTTATTATTCATATTTTTAATCTTTTTTTCTTTCTTCTACTTCTTAAAGAAGACCCTTTAACATTTCATGTAATATTGGTTTGATGGTGATGAACTCCTGTAGCTTTTTCTTGTCTGGGAAGCTCTTTATCTGACCTTCAATTCTAAATAATAACTTTGCTGGGTAGAGTAATCTTGGTTGTAGATCCTTGCTATTCATCACTTTGAATATTTTTTGTCACTCCCTTCTGGCCTGCAAAGTTTCTGTTAAAAAATCAGCTGACAATTTTATGGGAGCTCCCTTATAGGTAACTAACTGCTTTTCTCTTGCTGTTTTTAAGATTCTCTCTTTTATCTTTAACCTTTGGCATTTTAATTATGATGTGTCTTGGTATATGCCTCTTTGGGTTCATCTTGTTTGGATTCTCTATGCTTTCTGGACTTGTATGTCTATTTCTTTCACCAGGTAAGGGAAGTTTTATGTCATTTTTTCAAATAGGTTTTGATTTCTTACCCTTCTCTTCTCCATTTGGTATCTCTATGATTCGAATGTTGGTACACTTGAAGTTGTCCAAGAGGCTCCTTACACTATCTTCATTTTGGGGGATTCCTTTTTCTTTTTGCTGTTCTGATTGGGTGCTTTTTGTTTCCTTATATTCCACACTTTTTATTTGATTCTTGGAATACTCTGCTCTACTGTTGATTCCCTATAAATTATTCTTTATTTTAGATAGTGTGTGCTTCATTTCTTACTGGTCCTTTTTTTTATTGTTGTTGATGTTCTTACTAAGTTCCTTGAAGTTCTCAGTAAGTTCCTTGAGCATACTTATAACCATTGTTTTGAACTTTTTCTGGTAGTTTTCTGGCTTCCATTTCATTTTGTTCTTTTTCTATGGATTTCTTCTGTTCTTGCATTTGTGACATATTTCTTTGTTTCTGCTTTTTGGCTGTTTCCCTGTACTTGTTTCTATGTATTAGGTAAATCTGCTATGTCTCCCAGACTTGGTATAGTGGCCTTATGTAGTAGGAGTCCTATAGGGTCCAGTTGCTCAGCCTCCCCAGTCATCTGAGCTGGCACTCCAGATGTGTCTCTGTGTGAGCTATAGGAAGTGTCTTATTATAGTTGAACCTTGGTTGATGTTGGCATCACTGGGAGGGATTGTGAGGATTGGCTGCGACTACAGAGGAAGAGCTGCTGTGCAGGAGCTGACCCTATGGAGCAGGACTTGCTTCAGTGGGGCATTGGTGTTCACTGAGTCTGCCCCTGAGTGTGTCATTCATGGAGGTGGTAGGGTTATATTCCAGCATTGTTGAAACTGATCACTTGGTACTGCTGGCTCAGGAGCCTCCCAAGAGGTGCAAAGTCAACCACTGCCTCTGCTCTGCCCTGGGCCATCCAATGTGAGCTACAAAGCAATCTGCAGATGGTTGCTACTTGTGTTGGACTTGGAGGTGCCTAGGAGAGACCAAGGTATGAATCAAGGCAGGCTGCTGCTAGTGCCAGGCCTGGGGCCACTTATTAAGAGTTACAGGGCACACTGAAGACAGCTGCTGCTTGTTTGAGAGGTTTTAGGAAAGTCCAAAGCATGAAGCAAGAGAGGCCAGTTGTATGGAAAAACCACTGGAAATGGCTTGGATGAGCCTGCAAGTAGGGAGGGGCAGGGAATCTCCAGGGCAGGGCAAAAAGTGTGAGTCAGGTTAATGGAGATTCAGATATGGTGCCCTGCCTGCCAGCTCTGTGGTGGGGAGGGCTCGGCAAATGAACAGTAACCTCTGCCAGCACTTCTGTCTGGGAGAACGCTGCTTCTCTAGCTCTCACCATGATTCCAAGCAAGTTAGATCCTCCCCAAAATGTCCCAGTTTCCTTTCAAGCTGCTGTCCCAGCACTGGAGCTCAGAGAAAGTCTGAGTAAGTCCACGCACTGGCCCTTTAAGAGGAACTACCTGGGTCTCCAGCAGCCTCCATGTCACTCAGCCACAATCCCTGTTAGTTTTTACAGCCTGAAGTTGTGGGGACTTCTCTTCCTGGTACTGGAACCCTGGGCTGGGGGGCCTGGTGTGGGGCTGGGACCCCTCACTCCTCAGGGAAACCTCCACATCCAAGATACACTCCTGATTTTAAACTGCCACACATGGGTTCCACGATTCCGCCCCACGTCTCCGCCCCTCCTACCAGTCTCAATGTGCTTCTTTAATTCCCTAGTTGTAGGACTTCTGTTCAGCTAGATTTCAGGTGGTTTTGAATGATGGTTGTTCTGTATTTAGTTGTAATTTTGATGTGGTTGTGGGAGGCAGCGAGTACCACATTTAACTACATTGCCATCTTGACTGGAACCCCATTCTTATTTTAAAAGAATGAACATGAAAACATTTTCCTGAGTCCATGAAAAAATATCATGAGTCCTCGGCACTGTACCTCTGGACCCTCACAGAACGGTTAATTCTCTGTTTTCGGGGTCTAAGTCCAGCTTCCATAACTTATTAGCTGTGAGATTGGGGAGAGTTTATAAAAATGAGATGAATGAAGGTATAACAATATGAAGAAAAATATTCCTTGTTAGCAAGAAACTTGTTTGGTTGAGAAGAGACTTTGATACCCATCTTAGGGTGGGATATGTGGTAGGAATAACACATTGTGCATTGGAGCTGGTAGAGGAATTTGGGAGGCGGTCAAGAACAGAAATATCAAAGGGCAAATCTTACAAAGAGGCTTCTCTTCTTCATTTCCTCAGTCTATCTTTAGTAATATTTCCATTTCTCTTTAAACATTCTGAGAGTTGAATCTACTTGGGAGAAATAGAAGGTGCTGAGTTCTGCTTCGAGGTGAGCTTGAGTGTAGAACAGAAGCAGCAATGCCTGAGTTACCTGGGGAAGTTCCTAGTTCAGTGCCTGGAAGTGCCCAATAAAAACTGTCTTTTAATATTAACAGCCCAGGGCAGGATTGAAAGCTCATTTCTGCTTCACTTGCACCATCTATACTGTGTTTAACAAATACACTAACTAGCCTAGATAATTATCTTGGGCAGTGGTCCAGCTGGGGATGATTTCATGCCTTCTCCCCTAATGGATGTTTGTCAATGTCTGGAGATATTTTTGGTTGCCACAACCGGGTGGGAGTGTGCTACTAGCATTGAGTAGGTAGCAATTGTGGATGTTGCTAAACATTCTGCAATGCTCAGGACAGCCCTGACAACAAAGAACTGTCTGGCCCAAAATGTCCATAGTGTCAAGCTTGAGAAACTCTGATATGAGCCTTTTCTCTAATGACCACCCCCTGAAATAAAAAAATGAGGAGCATGCTATGAGTTCATCTGACTCTAATTTAAAGAAAAAATACAAAGCAAACAACTATATTTATGAGCTTCTTCCTTTCCACTGCCTCAGATGAACTAACTTTAGTATATGGTATATAACCTGTGGAATAAATTACTTTTTTTCTCAGAACCAAAAAGCAAAGGCGATTTTTCCAGTCACAGTATCCTACCTGCAAGTTAGGCAGCCAAGATTTCTATCTTCATTTAAGCTACCATTGCCCTCTGCTGGGGAAGTTTATGACTGCTGCTTTAAGTACTGAGAACAATAATTGACCCTGGTTCATTTTAATTTAGCAAGTGTCCAGGCCACTAACTTTTCTTTGAACTTGTGATTGCCTACAAGGGGTGAGTTTATATTGATTTATGGGATAAATTTCTTTCTTATAAAATTTTAGGCATTTAAAAAAATATATATCTTATTGATTTTTTACAGAGAGGAAGGGAGAGGGATAGAGAGTTAGAAACATCGATGAGAGAGAAACATCGATCAGCTGCCTCCTGCATACCCCCCACTGGGGATGTGCCTGCAACCAAGGTACATGCCCTTGACTGGAATCGAACCCGGGACCCTTGAGTCCGCAGCTGACGCTCTATCCACTGAGCCAAACCAGTCAGGGCTAGGCATTTTTTAATAATAATTAAATATTCCTCGACCTTCTCTATAAGCACAGAATTTAATTCATGAAGCAGTATTAAAGCTTAATGATAGATACAACCGAAGCAGATCCTAGGGTGTTCTTTTGAAAATTTTGATTACTTAACAATTATAGAAAACTAGAGGCCTGTGGCACAAAGATTTGCGCAATAGGCCTTCCTTCCCCTGGCTGCTGGCACCGGTTTTCTTCCGGCACCCGGGACCCAGGCCTTTGGTCCGGCCACATTAGAGAAGCCAAGCCTCTTTAGTCTTCAGTCTTCAGTTTTCAGTCTTCACTCCGGCCGGAGCCTTCAGTCTTCGCTCCGCACCTGCGTATGCAAATTAAGCACCATCTTTGTTGGGTTAATTTGCATAGTTGCTCTGATTGGCTGGTGGGCGTAGCGGAGTGACACCAATTTGCATGTTTCTCTTTTATTAGTGTAGATTTGGAAAAAAATATAGAAAAGTGAAAGGGTGGCCTGGGCTGCATGGCTCAGTGGTTGAACATCGACCCATGAACCAGGTGGTCACTGTTGGATTCTCAGTCAGGGCACTTGCCCGGGTTGTGGGCTTGATCTCCAGTAGGGGGCATGCAGGAGGCAGCCGACCAATGATTCTCACTTATCATTGATGTTTCTATCTCTCTTTCCCTTTCTGAAATCAATAGAAATGTACTTTAAAAATAAAAGTAATTCTTTAAAAAATGAAAGTGAAAGGAGGAAGAAAAACTATGTGTAGTCCCACTTGCAGAAGAAAAAACACACAACTTTTTACATTTTGGAATATTTCCTTCTAGTCCCTTTTCTAGGAACATAAAGATGTTTTAAAAATGTTTTTATTGTTTTTTTTTTGCCTATTTGTCACATGCTATAGATAAAAATTTGTGTCCTGTGTGTTTTTCTCTCCAAACATCATAATCATTTTCCCATGTTGGTATGAGCATTTTTTGTGACTGTGAGGAACATGTGGATGTGTCACCCAGACTCCCTTTCCAGGGGAGGACTTGGTGCCCCAACTGCTGCCTTTGGCTCCTGTGCCTCGGGAATTGCCTCAGCTGAAGGGAGCCACCTGGACTAGGCTTATGGCCTTCCCAGCACAGCCCACATCCAGGGACTGGCAGAGGCAGGTAGATGGCCCAGCCACTTCGCCCAATGGGAAGAACTCTGTGGCCCTGTCGGCTCTGCAGCTCCACAGGGGTTCGTCGGAAGCTGGCCTTCTGCCTCTGGCCAGTGCTGCTTCCCCTCTTATCTTCCATGGTGTTCATTGGAGGCCACTTCCTGAATACATCCGGAATTCACAAAATTCCCTCTCACCATCTGCCTCCTATAGAGCATACCCTCTCTGCCTGTGACTCTAATTTTTTTAATGTAGTAATATGTACATATGTTTTAAAAAATTGAACTGTACAAAAGGGTTTTCAGTGCAAAAGTAAGTCTCTCTTTAATCCTGACCCCACTACCCATTGTTATCCCCAGAGGCAAATGCTGTTATCCATTCTGAGGGTATCTTAACAGGACTGAGCTGTACACATACAAACATGGATGCTGTGGTGGTTAATTTTATGTGTCCACTTGCCTGGATCACAGGATGCCCACATAGCTAGTTAAACAGTACTTCCTGGGAGTGTGTTTCCAGAAGAGATTAGCATTGAATCAGTGAACTGAATAAAGTGGGTGGGCCTCGTCCAGTCTGTTAAGGGCCCGACTAGAACAAAACGCTGGAGGGAGGGAGGATCCGCCCATTCTCTGCCTGACTGTATGAACTGGAACACTGATCTTCTGCCCTCAGAGCTCCTGGTTCTCAGGCCTCCATATATGGACTGGAGTCAACACCACTGGGTCTCCGGCTCTCAGCCTGGGAATTGCACCACTGGCTCTCCTGGGTCCCCAGCCTGCAAGCGGCAGGTCCTGGGACTCAGCCTCCATAACTGCATGAGCAATTCCTTATAATAAAGCTCTTTCTAGATATATTTATCCATCCATCCACCCATGTATCCAACTATCCCATTGGTTCTGGTTTTCTGGAGAACCCTAATACAGATACATGTCACTTTAATTTTTTTTTAATTTTGAAACAATTCTATATTTACAGAAGAGTTGCAAAAGTAACAGAGTTCCCTTCTCTACTTCACACAGCTTCATCTATTAACATCTTGCAGCATCATATTCACCACAACTAAGAAATTAACAGTGTTCAATACTGTGAATCAAACTACAAATTTAATTCAGATCTCACCATTTTTCCATTGCTTTCCTCTTTCTGGACAGTGTGGGGCCCCACTTTGAATTGAGCATATCACTTTCTTTCTTTCTTTCTTTCTTTTTTTTTTTTTTTTTTTTTAATGCATGGACTGCTTCGGATGCCCGTTTCAGTAGTAATTATTTATTTATTTATTTATTATTATTTATTTATTTTATGCTAAAGTATTACAAAGGGTATTACATATGTGTCCTTTTTTCCCCCGCCCTTGACAATCCCCTGCCTCCCCTACC
>NW_005877346.1:0-8751 GCF_000147115.1 Myotis lucifugus
CTGCAGATGCACTGCCTGAGCAACACCAGCAGTGTAGACATTGGCGAGACAACTTTTAATTGACAAGTATCTAGATACTGAATTGCAGGAGTTTAGTCTTTAGCTTCCTGGACAGTGAAATCAAAAAATTTCAAATCAGTGTAACTTCAGACCCACTTTGTTTTTCCATCTGATTGCTACTGATCAGTGGCCCAGACACATCAATTATTTCTTTCTCCCGCTATTTAGTATTTAATGATCTGCAAATGCGCTCCTAAAAAGATGCCAAAGATTTGGAAACAGCCCAAATGCTCATCAGTAGATGAATAGATTAAAAAGCTGTAGGACATTTACACAATAGAAAACTATGCAGCTGAAAAAAAAAAAAAAAAGATGGATCTCTTACCCTTTGGGACAGGATGGATGGACCTGGAGACTATTATGCTAAGTGAAATAAGCCAACCCGAGAAAGACAAATATTGTGTGATCTCACTTATTTCTGGAATCTAATAAACAAAATGAATTGACCAACAAAATAAGACCCAAAGCATGGGGGCATGGAATAGACTGACATACCTTGGTGTGGGGATTGAGGGGACAAGAAGAGATAAACCAAAGAACTTATATACTTGTATGGACACGAGCAACAGCAGGGTAAAGACCTGGGGGTGGATCAGGGGTGGAAGAAGGGGAGTGAAGGGGGGGGGATAAAAAATAAAATAAAATATACATAACCTTTTGTTCGTTTGCATGTGGGTTTCCAGTTTTCCCAGTACCATTTATTAAAGAGACTATCTTTACTGCATTGTGTGTTTCTGGTTCCACTATCGAAAAGTATCTGTCCATATACATGTGGTTTTTTTAATGATTTTTAAATAATAATAATTTACTTTAAACCAGCCCTGGAAGCAGTGTAGCTGGGGATTCATCAGAGCTAAAAGCATAGCCAGGGTCTAGCGTTTCCATTCCATGGTGGAGATGCGTCTGGAACAGCATCAGACTAGTTCCAGTCCATCAGTCCACTGTGTGTGGGGTCCACATGGTGTGAGCCATGTGGGTGAGTGCAGAGTGTGAAAGCCCCACAAGCCAGGAGTCAGGCACGAACAGCAAAGGAGGGAACGTCTTTGTTTAGGAGCTAATGTATCACACAGGCTGTGGCTCTACCCATCACTAAATTCCTTTGTGAGGATCCAGCGGGGATAGCTGCCAAAGGTGTAAGACCATGTCAGAGACAAATGGGTAGTTTGTAAACTCTGTTTCATAGAGCCCTAGTTTCGTAGAGCAGTCTTATGGGCTGAGAAAGTTGAGTAGTAGGGCTTACAGGATCCTCCATTCCCACCCAACCGGAGCACTTGTATTTGTATCTGTAGTAAAGATGGAAGTGTGTAAAATTTCATCTGAAAAATGAAATACTACTGTTTATTTTAAAAATTTGAAGGACGATGGAGAAGATGGTTTCTAAGATCTAGTCAAGATCCATCATTCTATAATCTAAAGAAACACGAGTAACAAAACATGAAAAAATGCTTAACCTCAACAATAATCAGGCACAATTCCATTTTGACATATCAAAATGAATGTTAATTATTTGGGTGGGATAATAGTATTGTGATTACCTTATCTTTTAGAAGTATTCAGATGAAATAGAAAGATTTTTTTTCTGAGTTTTGGTTCAAAATAACATTAAAAAGAGTATAATTGAAATAAGATTGCCCAGGTATTGATTATTACACTTGTGTATGGTATATATGAATAAATAATGATATATCAGATTCACTGTACAATTTTCTCTACATATGCTTGAAATTTTCAAAAATAAAAAAAGTTCTGCCTTGCCAAACAGCAACAAAGCCCTGGGTGATTACCAGGATCATGACAAAAGGACCCAACAGTTGACCTGAATAAAGCCCCACTTAACAAAGATAACATAATAACTGCAAGGGCTTGAGTCATATCAAATATGTTTAAATCTATTAATTTATAATGATACAACAACAACAACAACAAAAACCTTATGGCTTTCTCTCTCCCTCTCTCTGAAATCAATAAAAAAATTAATTAATTACAAAATAAAAACTAGATATTTAAAAAGTTTTAAGGGAGCTTGAGGACCCCTATAAAATAGCATATATTTCCCCTTCAAAACTTGGGGGCAAATTACATTTATGATTCTGTAAAACAGAACATATGCAGTCTGGGTATTGCTTGTCAATTGCTTTCTTCAGCTGCAAAGATAACCCATTACCAACAAGCCATTTCCACAAAGGAATCTTTAACGTCCGCATAATTCCTCCATGCTCTTACCCTGACACTAATTTTTAGTGACAAGGGCCACCTCAGATGACCAGAATTGGTGGTCCTGTTGGAAGAGGATCTATCCATTTGGTCAAAAAGTGCTCCTGGTCCTGGAGCAGGCTCCATTCATGTTAGGCTATTAGGCTGTGCAGAAAAGGCTTAAAGCACCCCCGTGTGGCCTGTATGTGTTAAAACAAGCCCTGCTGTGGTTGTTGCCCATGCAATAAAGCCACTGGGTGCCCTTATCCCTCAGTCCAAAAATGGCAGCTGTAGCTGGAGATCTTGTAAGAGTGTTCACTTTACCCGGCCTGATACACACTTAAATGTTAATCCGGATCTCTCATCCTAATAGTAATAAAAACAGAATTTTCCAAAGAAATTATTCTTTGGAGAACAATAAAAAATCTTCAATCACATTATTTCTAAAAGTTTTAGATATTTTATTTGTATGTGCTTATGGTCTTGTGGTAGCTTTTGCAAATGTCTTAGGTGATTTTTCACTAAACTCTTTAGCATCTAAAAAAGATGTTTTACAATAAACGATTAATAATTCTAAATGAAGAGAAAGTAATCATTAAAAATAAAAAATGTAAAGAATCTATCTCTGAGAGCACACTTCATCTGTAAATGAATGGAGCAGCAGAAAGAGCACAGGCCTGGGAATTAGAAGGGAAAGGGATATTGATCCTCTAGACTCAGTCCTCACAGCTTCTCTACAGGCAGATGTTTCTGTCTTCCTGATCCAAAGAGGATGTAACTCACCCAGAACACGCAGCAGACCTGGCCTTCAAGCTGGGGCTTGCCTCACCTCAAGTGTATTCTTCCCCCAATGCTAGACTGTCTAGGAAGTTTTTCTCCACAGCCCTTAGGCAGGTCATGACCACCTTCACTCTCTATTTTTCTTCTTGCAAAATTAGAACACTGAGCTGCATGACCATTCTGTTTAAAAGCTAAACCTTTGTCATTTATCTAATGTTTGTAGTGTCCAGAAAGCTGAAATGTGCTAGAGTCTAAGCTTAAGAAAAGTTTGTTCAGTGGCCACTTCCCCAGTTTTGCAACCAATGTCAAGTCAAAACTTGAACTTCCACACATGCCAAAAGGTGAATATTGGTGCCTTTGTTATCCCCATGATCCAGAAACCCCACTCCCCTGATAGGCCCCAGAAACACATAGGGAGGAGCTCTTTAAGCACACCAGGATTTTCATCCCAGAGAAAATCGTACACACGCCAGAAGCACAGTAGTTCACAAGGATACATGCAGACCACTAAAGTGATATCGGAGGGACATACTTCTTAGGAATAATTAGCTGGCTGCAAAATTAATACTTTTAAACATCTGCATAAAAAACCAAAGTTTATAATTCTGTTTTCTTCCCACCTTGTAACATTGCTCACAACCTACAATATATCAAAAATCATGTAGTCAGTTGATAGGGAAAATGTGAAGAAAGGAAAAAGGAAGAAAATTAATTAATTATAATAAAAAAAGAAAAGGGCCCCGCATGGACCAAGAATGGGAAGGCACTGAGGAACATCATTAACACAAGTCTCTGTGTTTGCCATTAGAAGGAAGAGAAGAGAGGAAAGGATAAGCAAGGGTAAGGGTACTGGATCCAAATACATTTGGAAACCCATCTCTGGGAGATGGCAATTTACTTAATCTCTCTGATCTTTTTTCTCCAGCAAGAATCTATATATTTAAAACCCTAATATGCAAATAGATCGAACAGCAGAACAACCGAACAACTGGTCACTATGTCGTGTGCTGACTACCAGGGGCGTGTGCGGAACCTGGTGGGCGCTGGCTATGGCAGGACGGCGGAACAGGTGTGTGGGGGCACCAGATCAAGACAGGGCGCCCGTCGCTGTCATCGGGGCGAGCCTCTGGTGGTTACAGAAAATTCTTTGCTGTGGTCCTGCCCAGCGCTCGCACCTGCTTCTGGCGCCAGAGCCGCCATTTGCACCCACTGCCAGCGCTGGCCCTGCTTGCACCCACAGCTGGTGCCGGAGCTGCCACTCGCACCCGTTGTCAGTGCCCAGCGCCGGTCCTGATCGCTTGGTGCAATCAACGGGTGCAACCAGAGGCTGCCGGCCCTGATCACCCCTGAGGGCTTCTCCACCTCCCCCTGCTCCTGAGGGGTGATCGGGGCAGCAGCCGCCCCTTGCACCTGCTGCTGGCACCAGCCCCAATCACTCCATGCCATCAGCAGGTGTGAGTGGGGCCGGCACCATCAGCACGTGGTAGCTGCGGTGGCAGGAGCAGGGTTGCTGGTAGAGAGGGGACCGGGGCCGCGGCAGGAGGGGCCAGGCGGGGGTGCGGACAACGGGCCGAGACCCACCCTGTGCCCACTGCAGCCTCACAGCCCAGTTTCTTTGAAAGTGCACAAATTCGTGCACTGGGCCCCCAGTGGAGGAATAAACCTTTGCATCTGCTGTGGCTATTCAGTGACTCAGCCTCTGACAAGCATCTGGCACATGGGCATGAGTCAAGTGCTAGTTCCCTCCTCTCCTCATGCTCCTAGTTCCTGGGTCCCTGCCTGACCCTACCCAGGAAGACTAGGAACGAGGTCCTCCAGACATCATCTAAGACCAGGGAGTGGGTGGGACTCAATACACACAAACGACATTTGCTGCCACTGAAATGGAGTGATCTCTGAAGGATGCCCCTTTGCTCCAGGCCTTCTGACTGCACCTGAGCAACAAATGGGTTCAATTCAACTTGCGTCAAAATCATCTGCAGTAGTTTATACATGCTGATTCCTGGGTGTGGGTCCCAGAAATAAACATGTTTATTCAATTCTCCAGATGATTTAGGGTACTGTATAGTTTGAGAATCAATGTTATAGGGCGAGAAGACAAAACAGACTAGAACTACAAAATTTGGAGGTTTAATCGATGTTGAAAAATACTAGTTTTCAGTTCATTATCAATAAGAAATATGTCCAGATAAAAATGGCACATGAAAAGTAACAATGACCCACAGTCCCTTATCTGAAATTCTGAGACCCACAAAGCCCTTAAAAAGCCACATAAAAACAATCTCATGTGGACTAAACTGATGAGAAACTTATATTTTTTATATTCCCCACCGAATATGACTGTTTCATTGTTGAAATATTAAGGTGTTTTTAACAGAGTGCTGCCCCAGATTTCACTATGGGGTACATGACATGTGCAATAATGCCTTTTCCTAAAGTCTAAAATATTCTGAAATCTAAAATATATCTAACTACAAAGACTAGGGTTATGGGATTGTGGCCCTATTCCTGGGAAAGAATAAGCATGTTAATACCCAATTTCTTGTCAACCATCATCTATTCTTGACTAACCCTGGGTCTTTCCACTCCTTTGGAAGGATCTGGAACCCCACCTATGGAAATATCCACCTGAAGTTGCGCCTTGAGGAGCCTCTGCAGCCCAACCAGCTCACAATGTGTCGATTCCTGCATTTGGTTTGCACGCCTGTCAGTGACACTTGTTTTATCAGTCTTTTCTGCTGAGTCTCCAGAGAAAAAGTAGCCTAGTAGACAAAGCTTTCCCCACATTTTCCCAGAGCTGGTCAGCTTTCCTCAGCAGAAAGCTCTTTCCACAAAGCAAACAGAGCCACCCATATCCCTTCACTCTGGCCTTGTCAGACCCACAGAGCAATAGTGTCATGTGGGCCAGAGTGCCAGGCTGAGTCAGTGGACCTGCTCAGTGCTGCCTCTTCATTCTTTTTTTTTTTTTTAATATATTTGATTTTTTACAGAGAGGAAGGGAGAGGAATAGAGAGTTAGAAACATCGATGAGAGAGAAACATCAATCAGCTGCCTACTGCACACCCCCTACTGGGTATGTGCCCACAACCAAGGTACATCCCCTTGACCGGAATCGAACCTGGGACCCTTGAACCCGCAGGCCGATGCTCTATCCACTGAGCCAAACCGGTTAGGGCTACCCTCTCCATTCTTAAAGAAGGTTTATCCTGCAAGCTTCAATTTTCACCTCTGTAATAACACTCCTTATCTTCAGTACTCAGGATTGGTAAATAGGCACGCCCAGCTCCTGATCTGAGAATTACCTGGTGAAAACAGTACAGATCTGCTCAAAGGAGTCATCTGCATTTTTAAAGGGTACAACACCACCCAAGCAGAAGCAGACGCCAGGCTAAGAGAAATAAATGCCCAGGGAAGGAAGCAGCCTTTATCTTAAGAAAGGCTGTGGGAATTAATTGTATATATTTTAGTTGGCAAAGATCCCAGGTTCTTAACTATCAATACAAGGCAGGGATAGAAATCTACCTTTTTCCTGCTACTCTATACAAGCTCAGCCCTTTATACTATCTGGCACATGACACTCAAAAATGTATATTGAATGAATAAATTAGTATCATGTCAATTCTGTCTTGAACACATCAAGGCCATTATAGTCCCATCTTTTCTTCCTTTAATTCTTTCATACAAGTTTTTGTTGTTTTCCTCAGATTTGATCCTGGCCCACTGTTTCTTAAAAATTGCCACTGAGTCTCTAATGTCACTTTTCAGAGAACTTCTGCTTCTCTAGTTTCATCTTTTATAAACTGTCCACATGAGCCTGAACTTTGAACAGGCCCTTGTACTCACTTCTGCACCTTTCCAATCCCATTCATTCCCTATACACATCTTATGAAATCTCACACTAAGAACCCTCAAATGTCATTTCCTCTCTGACTTCCTGACTCCATAGCAAGAATTACTACCTTACTGTTCCCATAGTATTTTAAACATAATTCTTTTAGAGATTTTAATACAATTATATTCCAGTTGTTCACTTCCATTTCAGACTAAGAATTCCTTACAGCAAAGAAGTTATCTTTAATACCAAACTATTATAATAATGCTCAGTACTTATAGTAGTACTTAATAGTACTTTAATAGGTTCTCCAAAAAGCCTAAGTCCAATTTCCAACACTAGACAATTTTAGTTGCAATGCAAGTTAAATATACCTTTCTACCCTAAATTGGAACTCCAATCACAGCCATTTCCCCTAGGAAATATGTTCTCAGTAACAGACTCTCTCCTAAGAGAAACACCTCATATACTTAATTTTGCATTTCATTTCAGAATGTTCATGGACCACAATAATCAAATTCCACCTCCCCAACAAACATTATAGCTGGAAATTGAGTTTCTCTCCTCACAAAATAGGAACTGGTACAACAGAAAGAAGTCAGGCTGTGAAGATACAAAATCATTAACACTGGCTCCTATACTTAGCTTAAGGCTCAATTTTCCCATTTTAAAACTGTGAGTACATATCTACTTTGCTGGTTTGTTTGCTTTGTTACAAAATAAAGCATCTAGCACAATATGGACACAAATATGTCTTTTTAATTACATGTCACTCAACAGGCATTAAAGTTTCCCTGCCACTATTTCACAAGAATAAGATAATACAGTTATCACTTGCCACTTGAAAAACAAACAGGAAAAGTAGAATTCGTAATTCAAATATTTGCAACATGGGGACTGTTTGTACTTAAAAGTAAAATCTAAATTTTTGTTGTTGTTAATCCTCACCCAAGGATATTTTGTCCATCGATTTTTAGAGAGTGGAAGGGAGGGGGAGAGACAGAAACATCAATGTGAGAGATACATCGATTGGTTGCCTCCCACATGAGGATTGAGCCTGCAACAGAAGTACATGCCCTTGACCAGAATCAAACCCAAGATCCTTCAGTCCACGGGCCACTGCTCTATCCACTGAGCCAAACCAGCTACGGCTAAAATCTGAGTTCTTTTTAAATGTTTTATATAATTATTTTTTCAACTTGTTCAAATTAATATTTTACCTTAAAAGTCCAGGTTTAGTGTGATTGTTGGCTTTCTTTTCAAAAAGATATATCAATAGATCCATGGGACTTGAGAGATCAGTATTTATTTTAAAAAAGAAAAACAGGAAAAACAAAGACAAGATTTACTTTATTCCATATTAATGTATTCTTTGTAAACATACCCACAGACTGCATCTGACATATAGCAATCAGTAAGTTTCTTTTCATTAATGGCTATAACTTTAGAACCTGAAATTAACTATACACTAGTATCTCCCAGCCTGAACCTACTATAAATTGATAAACCAATAAAAAACAAGCTTCCGTTTCCTCCAGATGTTTAATGCAAGATGCAGTGTACCCATATTCCATGAAATGTGACTACCAGTAGGTAGGTTTGTAGCCCTACTGAATCAAACAAATAAAAGCACTGTGATACAGCTAAAAGCCTTACACAGATGTTCTGTTCTTAATCACTATAAATAAGGTTGTCTCTTGTGCTTTCTCTACTTTAGAAAGTTATACTTTATAGATGAGAAACAAATCAACTCTACTGGTTTGAATTCTAAGTTATTCTTTTTACTAAAGACCTTTTGTTTTTCCAATTAAGATGGGAAGACCCAGCTGTTGGTATAAATAACTTATTTCTGTGACAATATTGAAAGGATATCACAATATTCAGTG
>NW_005877347.1:0-8751 GCF_000147115.1 Myotis lucifugus
CAATTCGTCTGAATTCTCGCTTTTAACCTTTCCTTTCTCGAATTTATAACTTTGGGGTTGGATAAGCCCAAAATGAGCTTGGGAATGAATTTGGTGTAACTACCCTTACGAATCAAATAAAAGAATTTTGGTTTCTTAAAGTTTTAATCTACATTTTAAATTTCCTTCAATTTGGTATTTTCGGGCGGGAATGCTACCCAGTATGGTTCCATTTTTTGGTCTACGAAGTTGTAGTATAGGTTTCTGACTAAGTATACTGGAAAGATGCATTTGTGGCCTCTTGTATCCACTGGTTCAGGGTCAATGCATTTTGGGGGTGATGGGTCAACTGGGGCTACATTGTGACTGATGCTGCAATGTTACATGAGTTGGTCGGGCCTCACGGCCTTCCTTTCCCAAAGTTTGCATAGAACAATATAAGCTCTGGGTGAAGGGGGCCACAGAAAGCCCCTACTTGGGACACTTTCTTCCTGGACAATTGCACCTGGAGCTCATCCATTAACCAGGAGCAAAAACATTCCAGAGCTTTCCTAAGTTAGGAAACAGACTCTACTTCTTGACCTTGCCAGTGTATGGTGAGCTAGTTTCGAGATGTCTTCTGCACTTTTACCCATAGGCTCTAGAGCAGCAATGGGCAAACTACGGCCCGCGGGCCAGATCCGGCCCGTTTGAAATGAATAAAACTAAAAAAAAAAGACCGTACCCTTTTATGTAATGATGTTTACTTTGAATTTATATTAGTTCACACAAACACTCCATCCATGCTTTTGTTCCGGCCCTCCGGTCCAGTTTAAGAACCCATTGTGGCCCTCGAGTCAAAAAGTTTGCCCACCCCTGCTCTAGAGCATAAGCAGGAATTGCTGTCCCCATCGAGGTCTGCACTGGCTGTGCCTTGCTTGTGACCCCGGCATGCTGGGGAAGCTGAGAGGCAGCCAAGCCTCCCCTTGCGTAGGAATGGCTGAGTCTTCTCTTTAAGAAGATTCGGTTGTTCCGAGGGAAATGTGCTCAGTTATGTGATTCGTGTTGCCCACAGGAGCAAACTCATGGGTCCCTTAGGATGAGCAGCGCTTTTCCTGGCACTTCGATATGAAATAAATTTCTGGAGTGGGACTTCACATAGGGGGACTGGGCGATGTGCACACAATGCTCTCTGCAACATCTCTGCGGTGAATGCGCTAGCAGATTCCGGAGGGAGGAGCTAGACACAGGACACTGAAATGGAATTCTAATGCTTCCAAGTTTTATCTTTCCTTTCATGGGACTTAGCCAGATTCTTAAAATAAAAGCAACAAATTGTTTTATTATAGAAAACTTTAGACATATATAAAATTAATTTGGCAAACCACCATGCCTGCATCACTTAGCTTCAACAATTATCAACTCATTAGCCAGAGTTTTGACCTTGCAGATGTTCAGACATTTAATTATGAATAGTCCAGATGTTGTTTGGACCATACTGGCCCATAATGGAAATTGAAATTGGCCTACAAAGTCTGTTAGCCAGGAGTGGTTTAAAGAAAAATTTTCCCCATTTTCAGAGGTATTTGGGGTTCATTAGTCACCTTTTTGCTTGGGATTGCCCTCCTAATCTTTGTTCAAGTATCTCCTTTAAAATTAACATGTAGTTGAAGAATGTATAAGGGCTATGATGCTATCTTAACAAAACACAAGATCTTTAGAGATAGCAAGGGAGTTGGAGAAGAGGATGCTGTACCTGCACAGGACCGTCCTGAAAGTCTACCTGTAGGCATCCTATTAAAGAGACAGCCTCATTCAACAAACACGCAAACGTCTATTATGCATGAGTAACTAAAGTCCTAGATGTGAAGGATCTCCAGTTCTGGTGAAGTTTCCAAATCTGTGCATGAGTGATTAAGCTTTCAATCCTCAGGAAAGATATTTTTATTCCATTTTTGACACCTTATTTGAATAAATTTGGTATAATTCTTAAAGCTACAGGAAATTTGAATCAGTGAACTCTAAGAACAGGCAATCATGCTGGCAAGGAAGGCAGCCAGACAGCAGGGGGGAGGTAGAAAAATGACTTGTATTTGGAGCAGGATCTAAAATACTACAGTTGTGGGGGGGGGGGAATTTTAGAGTTAGGGTGAAGGGCACCCCCACGTGCCTTTATGGTATACAGAGACCATCACAGTGATGATGGGATGGCATGCAGCTGAGAGTGGGAAAGGACTTACAATCAGATGGTAATGGCTTTAAGGCTTGACCTTATACTTGCCTACTGGGACACCTTCAATAATTTATCTGACTTTTCCTGTCAAGTCTGTTCTCAACTCTTAAAATGAATCTGACAATACCCACCTGACAGATGTGGTGAAGATTAATGAGGTAATTGAATGTAAGTAAGCTCTGTGAACAATGAGATTCAGTGTCTGGTCAGCTGGGATTTTATGTTGATACTGATGTCACTGGGATAGCAGAAAAAGATAACTGTATTTTCTGAATAGTTTGTTTAAGGGACAAAGCAAAATAAATTCTTATTCTTAAAGATAGAAATAAAGCTCCTCAGAAAACTTATCTCTCTGGGATGATTTGTTCAAAAATAATTAGGCTTTACTGAGAGGTGCAAATTACAGAGAATGAGACAGAAAAGTAAGTTGGGGCCAGATTATCAAGGGCCCTGTGTGCTATGAGAAAGAGTTTCGATTATTTATTTATACATTTGGCTGTGTATTTTATAGAGTATTGAAATATAAAAATACAGAACAAAAGTTGGCATCAGAAGATATAAGTTAGAAAGCCGTTTCCGGGTTGGAAAGGGTAAATTGATAGGTCACGGAGCCCTATGCAGCTGTTAAAGTTGAACCTTGAGCAGACTGCAAGCTCACTGCAGCCAAATCAAATAGGAAAAAAAAAAAGGACAGTCACATGACCTGTGACCTGCACTATTCATGAGGACAAAGCATCGGTTCTCACGACTAGCAAAATTGTTACTGGCTCTGAAATGAGTGCATTTTCTTGGATAGAGCTTTATAATAAATGGGGCACAAAAATGTAGGTATATAATTTTCTCATCAATGGCCTCAGAGTAAGTGCAATAGTAGGTTTAGTAGGGATGTTTCGGACAGGACCCTTTGCTATTTAGTTGAGAGCATAAGGTGAAATAGCAACTCAGTGGAAACAACTCACTTTCAACTCGGTGAAGGAGCAAGAGGGAGCAGAGACTGTGGCACAGGATTCAGTTTTCTGATGGATGGGTTTAGTAGATGTAAAGCAAAACCTGGAAAATGTGGAGGAAGGGTTGAGCTCTGTGTAGGTACAATTCTTCAGAAACATCGGTCCTTCCCACTAGACTTAGATTGAGATAAAAGTCAACTTATATCCCACCATCTCTATCCATTATATCAGTTTACATTTCTTCGTAGCATTAACCCCTATGTGACAGGGTATTATGCATTTCTTTGTTGTTACTCTAGGATATAAGCTAGAACATGAGCTCCATGAGAACAGAGACTGTCTCCTTCTGTCCTTCCCCACCCCCCTAATACTCACAGTACTGCTTGGCATATGGTAGGGTGCAAAAACTGTTTGTGAGTGGGATTAAAGAATACAAATTGGACCTCCAGCTTCTGTTAAATTATCTAAGAGCCAGTTATGCTATAATGCTGAATAAGTACTTGGTAGATCATCTCAGATGGTAGCGCTAACATAATATGATAATTGAAGAAGTAAAGTTTGCCTGAATAAATGGCTATCAACTTCTGCCATTTATCTCACTGCTGTGGGATTACTTTCAGTCAGGATTAGGGTGCTAGAAGAATAAAGTCAATTATAGTAATGAAACAAGGTCATGTAATGTAAAGCAACATTACTATGTACAATACAATATTGGGCCTTTTGGGGCACACGAACCATGGTTTCCAACGTTTTACACCAGGCTGGAATCCATACTGTGGCTTATAAAGCTCTCTATCAGGGTCTTCAACCTGAGCACTATTACATTTGTGCCAGAAAATTCCTTGTTCTGGGGTCTGTTCTGTGCATTGTGGGATATTTAGCAGCATCCTTATCTCTAGTCACTAGATGCCTGTAGCAAGCCCCCGGTGTGACAACAAAAAATATCTCCAGACAGCCATCACCAAATGTCTGGAGGGTGAGGTGGTCCCCCATTGAGAAGCACTGCCCTGAGCCGATCTGAGCCTTACCCCAATTACCCTCTTCTCTCATGTCCCACAACTGTCCCCGCCCTTTGCTTTATTCCAGCCACACTAGCCTTCTGGCTCTTTTTGGCTGGGCTAGGCTCCCTCTTGGTGTCTTTTCAGTGACCATCCCCTTTACCTAGAATATCTTTCCTGGGACTCCTCCTTGGTGCACCCCCTCACCTCTATCAGGTCTTTGCCCCATTACCACCTTCTCAGCATGCCCTCCACAACCCTTACCATTTCTCTTCCCTGCCCTTACTTTACTTTTCCCTATAGCACTATCACCTAATTTACTACCCTCGTACTTGTTCATTTTGTGTGTGGTCAGTCACTCCCAGTGGAGTAGACTCCGCATGGAAGAGTCTTGTCCACATTTGTGTCTCCAGATCCTAGAGCAGTGCCTGGTGTACAGTTAAGTGCTCACTTTGTTGAGTGAGTGAATAAATGAATGCAGGGAGGACTAACATTTTTTTTCACCTAGAACTTTTCAAAGTAAGCTTTTTAACCATGATCTGAAAACATTTCATTAATGTACAAATGGAATGTTTGACTTCAAGCTCTTGAGGAAAATTGAGATTCTGCATTGGGTTTTTAAATTAATCTCTGAGAGTCACTTTTCATTTTACTTGAGATAGATTTTACATATGAATATACAATAATTTTGCAGGGAAGTACTGTTCTGTAATTTTGCTAAGCTACTAATTTGAAGTTAGTTTGTTTTGACTCTTGTGCTGGTTAAGTTAATCTGAACTAGATCAGCGATGCCATTGCCATCAGTGGGTTAAATATCTCCAGCTCGGTTTAACAGTTTATAACTTTCAGTGATCAGTTTTCCACAACAAATATGCTAAAAACATACTTTCCTAATGTATATTCATGGCTTCTTATAAGTCAACAGTCTAGGAACTATAAAAAGAAACCTTTTAATATTTATGGGAAAGCTCCTTATTGTTAGAAAATAGACTAGGAAGAAGTTTAACTTTATGAATGACATGATACAGAATACACAAAATTGTAACTAAAATTTTATGTTCAAGGGTCTGTAAACATTTTTCTTCATCTTTCTCATTCAATTAAAAGTTTAAGAATTAATTCAATCAGCCAAAACCGGTTTGGCTCAGTGGATAGAGCGTCGGCCTGCGGACTGAGGGGTCCCAGGTTCGATTCCGGTCAAGGGCATGTACCTGGGTTGCGGGCACGTCCCCAGTGGGAGGTGTGCAGGAGGCAGCTGATCAATGTTTCTCTCCCATCGATGTTTCTGACTATCTATCTCTCTCCCTTCCTCTCTCTAAAAAACCAATAAAAATATATTTAAAAAAAAAAAAAAAAAAAAAAAAAAAAAAAAAAAAAAAGAATTAATTCAATCAACAGTCTCAAACATTTTTTAATTCCCTGGCCAGCTTGGCTCAGTGGATAGGGCGTCGGCCTGTGGACTGAAGGGTTGTGGGTTCGATTCCAGTCAAGGGCATATGCCTGGGTTGCGGGCTTGATCCCCAGTAGGGGGCATGCAGGAAGCAGCCGATCAGTGATTCTCTCTCTTCGTTGATGTTTCTATCTCTCTCTCCCTCTCTGAAATCAATAAAAACATATTAAAATTTTTTTCAAGATTCCTGCTTAAAACAAAGTAAAACAAAATGTATGGCTTTTGTTTTATCTTTAAATCAATCAAAATGAAAACAAAGATATTTTATTTGTGGCTTTTAATAATTTACTTTCATAAGCAACATAGTTTACATGGAATTCATCAGATAAATTATACGTAAAATGTAACCCACAAATAACCAAATAAATTTATCTGCAGTATGGAACATCTGACTACCAACCAAATAAATTCTATAGGACAGCTGCCAAAAATAATGACCCCTAGTAATTGATTAAGATACTGAGACCCACTTTGGAATTGTATGCATTGGGCACGCCCGTGTTTACATATCAAAGGTGATCACAAATCTCCAGATACACAAAGGGTTCCAGACACATCCCCTGTAAATAGTAATGGTATACTCTGTTGTACATGTGCACAAGGACAAGATTTTCCTTGGAAGTCTTAGAAAAGCAGTTTCCTATTTAAAAGGTGGCCTTTCTAATAGTCCTTGATATAGCTTCTCCCAGCTTTCAACCACAAAGTCCATGCAAATTCATATAAAAGAAAAACACTCAGGATTTCATGAAAAAACCAGACAGGAAGCCAACTATTGCTGGGATGCAGAGGGAATCTCCACTGGCCACAGAGAGGTGAGAGAGATGACAGAAATAGGAGGCAGAACATTTGGCTCTCATGTAAGAAGAAACAGCCATTGCTTTTATTCCAATTGCTCAGATTTCTAAGATATAATTGAAGAATATAGTCTTAAACTAAAGGAGACTTGACTATGCAGATTGCAAGTATTTGGCATATTCCTTTAACTAAAACATATTCAATTAACAAAGGAAACACACATATATAAAATCCGGCAGTTTGGGGCGAGCTGAATGTCACATTTGACTGGCCTCTTGGTTGGTTGCTGAGGTCAATGGTGCATCCATTCCTGGTTAGTCACGGTGACAAGGACCATCCTCTTATGGCGTAAAATGTGACCTCACTGTGCAGGGGACAGTTTTTCTTAGAAAAGGAACCTTTGGGGACAGGACAAGTTAGGTGGGAGGCTTTAGCAGTATGGCTACAATAGAATGATGAAGTCATAAAGTGATTTTCATAATGACCTCTGTGGGTGTTCCTTCCAGGAGTGCAGGTTTGAGTCACTACATGGAAATGTAAATATTCAACTCACATATATGTAGGTTAAAGAGAAAAAAGATAATTTTTAAATTAGGAAGCTATCTAAAAATCATCTTATTTTTTATATAAGTTAAAATAGCATTTGATAAAACTTAATAATCATTCTAGCATTCTACTTAGTGGTAAATTCTACAAACATTTCTTTGAAATCAGAATTATTCTGGAAGAGCCACCAATGTAACCATGATGGCTGGAGAAGGGAAAGCAATGTGATCATTGTTTGCAATTGGTATGCATTTTGGGGTGGGAGTGGAGTTGTTTTATCTAGAAAACATAAGTAAGTCCACTAAAAACTCTCTGACCTGTAATGAGAGTGCAGGGTGATGTCTGGTAACAGAACTCTAGTATTTTCCATGTCATTAATAATCACTACCTAGTGTGATGGGTATTACAAGGAAGGGATGAGAAAATATCTCCTTAACAAGAGCCACAAGAAGTCTAAACATACAGCAATAAATTTATCAAGAACTGGACAAGAACTCTAAAACTTGATTGAGCCGAACCGGTTTGGCTCAGTGGATAGAGCATCGGACTGCGGACTGAAGGGTCCCAGGTTCGATTCCGGTCAAGGGCATGTACCTTGGTTGCAGGCGCATCCCCAGTGGGGGGCGTGCAGGAGGCAGCTGATGGATCTTTCTCTCTCATCAATGTTTCTAACTCTCTATCCCTCTCCCTTCCTCTCTGTGAAAAACCAATAAAATATATTAAAAAAAATAAAACTTGATTGAGAGACACAAAAAATATGAAAGAATGGACAAGGCTGCTTTCAGGAGGAAGGAAGGCATTCTGTTGTGCTTGGGCGGGAAGTACCGGGTGGGGATCTGGGTGAACATAACTACACAAGAGGGCAGAGTCTCCAAGTTTAAGGGCAGGAGGCTGGGGACCTGGAGACAGAGGGCGGGCCCAGGAGGGGCTGCGGGCAGGGCTGTGGAACAGAGATTTGAACACCTGCCTGCTGTGTGGGGCTTGGAAGAGCTGGAAAGGTGCTTTTGTCTGTTTTATTTTGACTTTTTCAGCAGCAAGATTTGCTTATGCAACTCTCCTGTGCTTCTTTTCCTCCCCGCTTCATGAAAATCTGCAGTAACCATCTGCATTGCTCACACAGGCTTTGGAACCAGAGTTACATTTCTTGTAGACTTGCACCCGCCTGAGGGTGGTAAGAAGGAGAGAGAAGGAAGGCTCTGTTTTATTTGGATTTTACACCTTTTTCAGAAATGAACCTTCTCATTAGATTCAGTCCTCTGGGTCTGAGTTACAGTCTTTTACTAAGAGAAAGTGAATATTATAAACCCCAAAAGGCAACAGGTGACTTGAATTGCAGTCCTTGTATTTCTCCCTGCACTCAGGTCATCCGCATGGCTATAGATCGAAGCTAATTTACAGGCTGATTCAGTAAATTCCTTGCTCTGGAAGGTGGTCTGAGGAGGACATTTGATGATGTTTTGTCACAAGAGCTGTCTATGCTGCAGGATTTTATTTGCTTGGAGTAACATCTATTTAAGGACTGTAGTACATATATCTGCTCTAGCAAAATGGCTATTTTCATGTGAAGTCAACAAAACTGAATTTTTTTCCCCTTAAAATAAAGTTATCCTTTCCACTTCTATTTTAGGAAGATTGAAAATGGTTGAAATTAAACTATAGAGATACATATCATTTCTTTTTAAAAAATATATTCTTATTGCTTTCAGAGGAAGGGAGAAGGAGAGAGAGAAACATCAATGATGAGAGAGAATTATTGATGGACTGCCTCCTGCTCACCCCCCATCTGGGGATCCAGCCCACAATCTGAGCATGTGCCTTGACCCA
>NW_005877348.1:0-8750 GCF_000147115.1 Myotis lucifugus
GTCTCTCTCGCATCAATGTTTCTCTCTCTCGTCCCCTCCTCCCTCCCTTTCACTCTAAAAATCAATGGAAAAATATCCTCAGGTGACAATTCCAAAAAAAAAAAAGGTTAAGAATTGGGCAGGATCCTTCTTTCAGAAGACAGTTTCTCACGGGCGAGCAAAGTTCTATCTCGCCAGATATCCCGTGACACATAGCGAAGTGCTCCTCGCGGGCCCCGTCATTTAAATGGATATATTTGTTTGTCCTCCTGGCGTCTCTTTCATGCTGTCGCGTAATGACCTTTTAGAGGGAGAATATCGGGGATTTTTTTTTCCCTTTTAAGCATAGTGAAATGGCATTCAATTGGCCGCCGACCAGGAGGCCATAAATAAATCTGAGAGCTTTGTCCTTTGATTTAAAATATATTCTCTTTCCCTTCTTGGCCACTTTCCCAGGACCGGCTGCTCCGTGTCCACGGGGTTTGCAGTTCATTAAGCCCGTCTTCCCGGGAGGGTTGGAGGGAAGACTTGTAGCTCAGTCAGGAGGCCAGTGCAGAATCGCGAGTCTTCTGCTGCCCCGGCCCCGTGGGACCCGCCCCGGCAAAGGCATTCCCTGCCCTGGTCCACCTGCGGGTGGTGGCAGGTCTATGCCCGGAGGTCTCCGGAGGGGGCATCTGTCAGTGCCCAGAGGTCTCTAATCTGAGACCCACGTGTGTGACTGAGCACTTGGGTGTCCATGTGTTTTGTGGTGTTGATCCTTGGAAGGTTCATTTTCATAGATTTTCATCATTGTTCCTTTATTTGTTTTTAAAATATATTTGTATTGATTTCAGAGAGGGAGAGAGAGAGAGAGAGAAACATCAATGATGAGAGAGAATCACGGATCGGCTGCCTCCTGCACGCCCCACACTGGGGATGGAGTCCGCAACCCGGGCATGTGCCCTGACCCGGAATCGAACCGTGACCTCCTCCTGGTTCATAGGTTGATGCTCACCCATTGAGCCACACCGGCCGGGCTGGGCGCTAATCCAGCCGGGATGTGGCCCTGTCCCCGGGGTGCGCCCTCACGCTGGTCTCCATGCCCCGTCCCACGCCCTCTGCTCTGCTCCTCACAGGCAAAGTGCGGTGGCGAGACTTCAACCAGGAAGCGTATGTCGGGGGGACCATGGTCCGCTCCGGGCAGGACCCCTACGCCCGCAACAAGTTCAACCAAGTGGAGAGCGACAAGCTGCGGATGGACAGGGCCATCCCCGACACCAGGCACGACCAGTGAGTACCGAGTGGCTGGGCCTGGCCTGGCCTGGGCCACCTGCTTCCCGCAGCCCCACCCGGGCAGTGGCTGTCCCTGTGGCGATGCTCACCGTGGCGGCCGCCCTGGGAAACGGAACATTGCGGTGTCTAAGCTGGGCGGTCACCGTGGACCGACTCAGAGGCCCGTGGCAGTGGACCTACCCCCACAGGAGCGAGGACCCGGGCGGGGCCGGATTCTAGTCCAGGTGCCCGTGGCCGGACCTGGAGGCTGGGTTGCTGGCTGGCACGTGGGAACCGGCAGGAGAAAGTTGTGTTAAAATACACTCACAAAACAAGCATAATTTTCCATTCTTTTTTTTTTTAATATATATTTTATTGAATTCAGAGAGGAAGGGAGAGGGAGAGAGAAACATCCATGATGAGAGAGAATCATGGATCGACTGCCTCTTGCATGCCCCCTACTGGGGACAGAGCCCCCAACCCAGGCATGTGCCCTTGGCCAGAATCGAACCCGGGACCCTTCAGTCCTTCAGGCTGATGCTCTATCCACAGAGCCACACCAGCTAGAGCAGTGATGGCGAACCTTTTGAGCTCAGCGTGTCAGCATTTTGAAAAACCCTAACTTCACTCTGGTGCCGTGTCACATATAGAAATTTTTTGATATTTGCAACCATAGTAAAACAAAGACTTATATTTTTGATATTTATTTTATATATTTAAATGCCATTTAACAAAGAAAAATCAACCAAAAAAATGAGTTCGCGTGTCAGAGGTGTCACAGGTTCGCCATCACTGATGCTAGAGCCATAATTGTCTATTCTTCACAGCCCTGTGGGAAGGAAAAAACGTAAATTCTTGCTTATCGGGACAGTTCGAGTTGGAAAAGGTCTAGAGCAGCGGTTCTCAACCTGTGGGTCTCGAGCCCTTTGGGGGTCGAACGACCCTTTCACAGGGGTCGCCTAAGACCATCGGAAAACACATAGATAATTACATATTGTTTTTGCGATTCATCACTATGCTTTAATGATGTTCAGTTTGTAACAATGACATTGGGGGTCACCACAACAGGAGGAACTGTATGAAAGGGTCGCGGCATGAGGAAGGTTGAGAACCGCTGGTCTAGAGACTAGCAGGGCAGGAAAGAGCCCAGACGGGGAGACACACACTCTCTCTCTGTCACCAGCCTGTGGTCTGACGGGAGCAGCTCTTGTCCGCGTCCCTCGCTGGGGATCGGGCACCTGCGGGTGGAGGGCACCCGGGTTTCGCAGACTCAGCTCGGGAGGTCTCCAGGCATCTGTCCTGAGCTGTGTCACCGCGGGAGAGTACTACCCTCTCTCTGCCTCTGAGTCTTGCTGGTTGGGATCTTCGCCTGGGAGGCGGTTCCCGGACCCTTAGCCGGCCGGTCGTGCTCAGAGGAGGAGCCACACGCGGGGCCTGACAGGTGCCTGGGCGCTCAGGAGGCCTGGGTGCTCGCCAGTTCCTGTGAGAGTCACTCGCTGTCACGGAGGGGAGCGAGGGGTGCGTCTGCTGAGGCTCAGGGGCCGTGCGTGGGTCCTGGGGTTTCAGTCACCGCAGGTCTGCACCTACCTGCACACCCAGGTATGTGCATCCCCACCACCCTCCCTCCAGGGCACGTGGCACCCGGACTGTGCCACCCGCCTCCCCCGCCCCCTCCCCAGCCCGTTCACGCCGCCCTCACATGCTGCTGGGCACGGAGGGTATCCCCATTGCACAAAGAGGGACCCGAGGTCCTGCAGTGGCAACAGTGTGCCCGGTGATGAGGAGCAGAGACCTAGAGCTGGAAGGGTCCGTGTGGGTGTGAAGCGGGGCTTGGCCCTAACTCAGGAGGGGGGTGAAGTCCCAGCCGAATGGGGCGCAGAACCCCTGCCTGGTGCCGGGCTCCACGGCTTGGTCACATCTCCCTGAGATGGTGTGAGTCTCGTTTCTCCGTTCGGTGTAAGGGCTGGTGTCCCTGCTGTGACCTGTCCGGTGAGAGCTGAGAGCAGACGGCGTGCTGTCTTACGGCTCGTCAGGCTTGCTCTCTCGCAAGTTCCTTAAAAGTTCCCAAAACTTGGCCCTGACCGGTTGGGCTCAGTGGATAGAGCATCGGCCTGTGGACTGAAGGGTCCCAGGTTCGATTCCAGTCAAGGGCATGTACCTTGGTTGCCGGCACATCCCCAGTAAGGTGTGTGCAAGAGGCAGCTGATCGATGTTTCTCTCTCTCTTTGATGTTTCTAACTCTCTATCCCTCTTCCTTCCTCTCTGTAAAAAATCAATAAAATATATTTAAAAAAAAAAAAAGTTCCCAAAACTATACATGTATAATTTTTTTTTCAGTGTTTGAAATAGGGAGTTTATCCAAGCAGATGTTTGAATAGTCCTCCCCTGGTGGGGTGCGTTTGAGGTGGGTTTAATTTTAGTGCCAGCTACTGTCGGTGCATTTGCATGTGTTAAAGGAGCAGCTGGGACGCCTTCCATTTGTGTGGGGTTGGGGCTAAATTAAAGCCGCCCCCCCCCAGAGTCGGTTGGCTGCCAGGGCGTCCTGTCCTCAGAGTATAAGCCCTAGAACCCCATTCTTTTTTAAAACTATAGATATATCTAGTTTATTAGTAGTAGTAGTAGTAGTATTGATTTCAGAGAGGAAGGGAGAGAGAGACAGAAACATCAATGATGAGAGACAGTCACGGATCGGCCGCCTCCCGCATGCCCCACACTGGGGACTAAGCCCGCAACCCGGGCATGTGCTCTTGACCGGAATCGAACCCAGGACCCTTGAGTCCGCAGGCCGACGCTCTATCCACTGAGCCACACCAGCTAGGGCCTCTCTGTTATTTATTTATTTTTTTTTTTTTACAAAATTCCAACTTGAGGGCCGGCATTTCAGTCCTGGGCTGCGCTGCGGAGTCTCGCCAGAATGGCAGGGTTGACGTCATCTGTTTGAAAAGAGGGGCTCATCAGGATTAAGGGCTGTGGGGAAAGACACAGCCAGCTTCTCCTCGGGACTCGGGAAGAATAAACATTGCTGAGGCCAAGAAAAGTTAACATAAACGCAGCCCCACGGAGGGACGCCTCGGCGGGGGCAGCGATTATGGGGCTCGGAGTCTTATGTTTAGGGGAGCGGAATCGGGGAAAACAGCGGACTCAGGCCCTGACCAGGGTGGCTCAGTGGGTAGAGTGTCGGCCCACACACTGAAGGGTCCTGGGTTCGATGCTGGTCAAGGGCACATACCTCTGTTGCAGGCTCGACCCCCAGCCCTGGGCAGGGCTGGTGCAGGAGGCAACCGGTCGATGTGTCTCTCTCACATCAATGTTTCTCTCTCTATCTCTCCCCCTCCCTTCCAGTCTCTCTAAAAAAATCCACGGGAAAATATCCCCGGGTGAGGATTAACAAAGAGACGTAAAGAAACTCCGCTGGCTTGGGAGGGGGTTTCTGCTCTGCGTTAGTGGGCGCTGCTAAGGGGTCTCATTTGGGGGGGCCCGGGGCCTTGTTCTCACTTCTCATTTTGCTAAGGAAACAGTGTCTTATATACGTGCACAGCCCGCCTCCCCTTGTCCGTCGGCCACTGGGCGGCGCTGAAGCAGGTGAATGCCCGGCCTCTGTGTCCTGCAGGTACTGGCGGTGTCTCTGGGTTAAACACCAGCATCTGGCTGTTTTGTGTTCCTCTTACTGTCCTTTCATGCCTCTTTTTTGGATTAAATATTGCCCCTCACCCTAACTGGTCTGGCTCAGTGGATAGAGCAGGGATCCTCAAACTTTTTAAACAGGTGGCCAGTTCACTGTCCCTCAGACCGTTGGAGGGCCGGACTTATAGTTTAAAAAAAAACTATGAACAAATGCCTATGCACACTGCACATATCTTATTTTGAAGTAAAAAAACAAAACGGGAACAAATACAATATTTGTATTTGCCTGTGGCCCGCGGGCCGTAGTTTGAGGACCCCTGGGATAGAGCATTGGCCTACAGACTGAAGGGTCCCAGGTTCGATTCTGGTCAAGGGGACATGCCTGGGTTGTGGGCTCGATCCCCCCAGTACGGGGCATGCAGGAGGCAGCCAATCAGTGATTCTCTCTCATCGTTGATATTTCTCTCTCTCTCCCTCTCTGAAATAAATTAAAATATATATTTAAAAATAAATAATAAATATTGCCCCTCTATCAGCTCGTTGCATTCCTGGCTTATCAGAGTCTAAGATCAATGAGCACTTGTGCTATTTCCCGCACAGCGTGCAGACCCAACACTCCACCCTCCGCCCGCGCTCCTCTGCCCTCACACTCGTGCGTCACACGGTTGACGTGTAAACTCCACGGGCCCGCTTTCTCTGTCTCACGCCGTCAACGGGTTCAGGTCTGTCCACGTGTTTCTGTTTCCGTGTCCCGCCTGCAATTGCTTTCCCAGTTCGCCGTCTGACCACGTCTGCGTCTCTCTCTCTCTCTCAGTGCCGGTTTGCCGGCGGCGAATTCAGTCTTCTTTTTTTTTCTCTCCGTCTGAAAACATCTTTATTTCGCGTTCACTCTTGAAGGGTCCTGTCCCTGAGTGAGGCGCCGGCGCTGACGGTGACCTGGCGCTTCTCACTGTCGCTCCGCTGTCTTCGCTTCCCCTGCTCCGGTGAAATATCAACCAGATCTTACTGTTGCCGTGTGACGGCACTTTGATTTTTTCCTTGAAGATGTTTCTCTTTCCCTCTGGTTTCCAGCAGCGTGTCGACAACGTGCCTGGATTTTTTCTTCTTTTTTTATATATGGAAGCTGTTTGGGGTTTTTGCAGGAGTTTCTGAGTCAGCAGCGGCACATCTTTGTCCGTTTAGCTTGGGCCCCGCTTTCTCTCCCCTCTCCCTTTGGGCCCCTAATTGCAGCTTCGTCAGGGGTGTCCCCGGGCCCCCCTGTCCCTCTCATGCTCTCTGCTGTGTTTTCAATGTATTGGTTATTCCCTGGGCTGCAATCTAGATGCAATTCTACTGGCCTTCCTTCTGTCCCCGGACCCGCTCCTGTATCTTGAATATATCTATTCTGCTTTTCAATCCACCTATGGAATTCTTTATTTCTGTTATATCTCACTGTGAATGAACAAATAGAGGGTGTCCCCCCCCAAAAAAAATGTATACACACGCTTTGAATAATGATAAGGGTGGTGTTGATTAAGATGCACGTCATTGTCAAAATCGAGCTGTCCGCTATGACCGTGCGTGTGGGTTTTGTCGGGGACACGCTGTCGAGCGAGATTTAGAGGCTCGAGCTGATGTTCTCATCCCCTTCTCCCTCGTCAGAATTTAATGTTTACTTTATGTTGATTAAATTGGTTTCTGAGTGCGGCGTTATGATCTTTATCTCCAAACCCACTTTTAAATCACCAAGATATGGCTCTGTCTCATTCGTCTGGAATTGCGCTTTTTTGGTTTCCTTTTTAATACTCTGTTTATGTAGAAGAAAGTTGCAAAATGGCAGGAAATTGATTTTTTTTTTCACTTGTCTAAACTTCAGGCTTTTTTTTTTTCTTTCTTTCACTTCATTGCGATGTAGGCAGACAGAACAAGATGATGGTTTTCCTGGGAGTCTAGGAGGGCTTTACTGGGGGCGTGCCGTTGGTGACAGCAGCACCTAGAGTAGAGTTCTTGTTCCAGGCGCTTAGGAGCCCGACTTGACTGGTCATTCCCACAACAGCCTCCAGGAGGTCAGTCATCGCACTATTGCCCCGTGGTTTCATAGATGAAAGAGCTGAGCCCTGCCCGGCCGGCGTGGCTCAGTGGTTGAGCGTCGACCTGTGAACCAGGAGGTCACGGTTCGATTCCCGGTCAGGGCACATGCCCGGGGTGCAGGCTCCATCCCCAGGGTGGGGCGTGCAGGAGGCAGCCGGTCCATGACTCGCTGTCATCATGTTTATTTCTCTCTCTCTCTTCCTCTCTCTAAAAAGCAATAAAAACATGTTTTTTTTAAAAAGACGGTGGGCAGCAGATAGGAGAAACGCACATCTCTGCACAGAGCAGTGAGTATAGGGACTGAATCCCCGACAAGTGGGACGCCAGCGTTCCCGTGTCGGGAGGAAGGCAGGGGCACCAGGAGGCGGAGAGCAGTGGAGGGGGCGGGGCTGTTGGTGGCCTGTGATCCATGGACAGGACGGGGCAGGCGTGGCGCCCAGGGCTCCTGTGGTCCCACAGGACTGGGCTTCCGTCCCGATGGGGGTGGGGGAGATGGGGGTGATGGTTTACAGTGCGGTTTCCTTCTGCACCGCCTGCCCCATGTGGGAGGCAGGAGGGGACAGCTGAAGCTCGGATGGCTTCATCCGCCGCTGGTATTGTCTCGACTTCCAATAGCTCTTGACTCCTGAGAAAGTGTCCCGTCAAAATTCCGTGTCTGTAAAACTGGAGGCAGTAAAGGGCAGAGGATGCTCTTAGAATGCAGAGCAGTTCTATCCCATCAGCCGGTGCTCGGCGGACCGAGGCGGTGGCAACCCAGTAGCTGAGCATCGACCTATGAACCAGGAGGTCCCGTTCGATTCAATTCCCGGTAGGGGCACATGCCCGGGTTGCGGGCTCCATCCCCAGTGCGGGGCGTGCAGGAGGCAGCCGATCCATGATTCCCTCTCATCGTTGATGTTTCTCTCCTTCTCCCTTCCTCTCTCTCTAAAACCAATAAAAAATATATTTTAGCCAGAACCAGTTTGGCTCAGTGGATAGAGGGTCGGCCTGCGGACTCAAGGGTCCCGGGTTTGATTCCGGCCAAGGGCATGTACCTTGGTTGCGGGCACATCCCCAGTGGGGGGCGTGCAGGAGGCAGCTGATCAATGTTTCTCTCTCGTTGATGTTTCTGGCTCTCTATCCCTCTCCCTTCCTCTCTGTAAAAAATCAATAAAATATATTAAAAAATAATAATAATAATAAATATATATATTTTTTAAAAACGACAACTAGAAACCTACCGCCTCCCCCTCGGGTTCTTGGTGGCTTCTCCGAGGCCGGAGCTGACACACGCCGTTTGGTGGACGCAGAGCGGGTCCCAGGTTGTCCGCTCGCCGTGTGTGTGTGTGTGTGTGTGTGTGTGTGTGTGTGTGTGTGTGTACGTGCTTGTCCTTCGGGGACACTCGGCTTCTGCGGGCATCGGGGACTTCAAAGGGAACGAGTAACCCGGAGAGGCCCGGGTCTTGGCCCGGGAGGGTAAACAGTTCGGGCACCGGCTTCTGTCGCTCACGGCACAGGATGCAGGGGCCCGAGGCCGCGGGACGCTGCTGCCGACTGATCCGCCTGGGGTGAGGCAGACCCGCGCTGATTACGGGTTTATTCGTCTCCCGCCGGCTTGGATCTTAAGAAGCCTCCTTTCAGAGGGGCCTGCGGAGGGTTTTAAATAGCTCGGGATTTGGTCCGCTTCCACTTTAAAAGCCTCTGTAGGGGAAGCTCTCGAGCTGTGAGGGCTGATCAGAAATTCGTCGACTGGTGGAAGCGTGCGCCGCTATCACTGTTTGGAGATTAGTAACTGTGTTTTAATTACATGAAATTAGCAGCGATGTCGCTGGCTGCTTTTTTCTTTC
>NW_005877349.1:0-8749 GCF_000147115.1 Myotis lucifugus
AACTATCAAAAAGGCAACAAAGAATAAGTGTTGGCAAGAACGTGGGAGAAAAGGAGCCCTTACCCACTATCGGGGGGATTGTAAACTGGTACAGCCACTATAGAAAACAGTGTGAAGGTTTTTTAAAAAGTTAAAAATAGGATTGCCATATGACCTTGCAATCTCTCTTTTGGGTATTTATCCAAAGAAATTGAAAACACTAATTTGAAAATACATATGCACCCTTATGTTCATGGCAGCACTGTTTACAATAGCCAAATATGGAAGCAAACTAAATGTCTATCAATAGACAAATAAATAAAGAGAATGGATACATATGTACAGTAAAATGTTACTCAGCCATAGAAAAGAATGAAATATTGCCATTTGCAATAATATGAATGAACCTAGAATATACTGTGTTATGTAAAATAAGACAAAGAAAGACAGATATATGATTTCACTTATATTTGGAATTTCAAAAACAAAATAAATGAACAAATAAAGCAAAATAGTAGCAAACTCTCAGATATAGAGGAATAGCTGATGGTTGCCATATCAGAGGGGCAATGAGGGGATGGTAGAAAAAATAAATAATTAAGAATTACAAACTGCCAATTATAAAATTAGTTACAGGGATGTAAAATGCAACGTAAGAATACAGTCAATAATGTTGTAACAACTATGTATGGTGTCAGGTGGGTACCAGACTTATCATGGTGATCACTTTGTCATATATATAAATGTGTAATCACTATGTTGTACACCTGAAACATATAATAGTGTATTTTGACTATAACTTAAAAATAAACTAAAATAAAAAGACTATAGGTGAAGACTTCAAATATCTGAAATTTCCCTCTAACTTCCTTTCACATTAATGTACCACACTGATATTTGAACCACATCAGCTATAAATCTTTCTTTATTTGTTACACGTACTCCTACCACCTGCATTTTTTCCCCTCTTTCTCCCTCTCTGACAGGATAACTCCTACTGATCATTCAAAGGTCCACTGGGGTTATATCTTTTGAGTAACTTGCTATTTTCTGCTGTAACTCTCTGTAGTTATCTCTGTTGTAATTTTTATAATTGTAACTGTCTCCTTTTTTCATGGACTGTTAGTTTCCTGAGAATGTGAATTGCAGTCTTCATGTCACTCATAAGAATTTCAAATGGTGCATAGCGAATAATATGTGCTCAATTAATATTTATTGAATATATAGACAGACAAAATTATAAAAGTCAGGTGAGCAATGTATGTGTCATTTACCCTTTTAAATGTCAGCTTTAGAAAGATGTAATTCCAGGGAATTCTGAGCCTGTTACTGGGGAATCCAATAAGACCTCAATTGTTTTGCCGTGTACATCCCAATGTCTTCATTTTCTAATGTTCCCACTATATTTTGATACAATCTTATTCCATTAATTTTACTGGAAAAAATGTGTAGGAGAAAACAGACATAAATTTCCCATGAATAAGAAAAGTCTTTTTAGAAATTAACATAAATAGAATTGAAAAGCTAATAGAAAAAAAAAGCCCTTTAAACATGAAAAGGAAACAATATATCTAAACACCTTGATCAACAGTACTTTATCACACCAGTTCCTGTGTCAAAATGTAAGGTTCAAGAAATACTAGCTTATTAATTAGTATAAGTCCTACTCACTTTTCTAAAAATTTGTTCTTATAATGTCCTGTTTGAAGCCCTCCATCATCAGAGTTAAAAAGACCAGTTAACGAATTATTTTAGCAAGTACATTTAAATTTTTGAATTTTCAACATTACAGTTTTCAACTTTATTTTTGTAAGAGAGTTCTAGTGGAAGTATAGAATCTTATTGGTTTTTATTTTGGTATGTTATGCACCAATGCAGGTTACGACAACCATTTTTTTTATTTTAATTTTTTGCAGAGTGATGTTGACACACATCTGTTCAAATATATTGACGTTTCCATCTCAACTGCATCAGTTGCCTGAAACAAGCTCACTCCTCTTTGTGAATGTAGAACCAGGGAGGGGGCACTGAATGGGGGAGAGGCATTTTACAATTTGTCAAGATATATATTCAAGCACTTTAAAAATATCAGCGCTGTGTCCAACTTGAGCTAATAAGCTAATGACTCCTTATCCTTTATATTAAGGCTTCAAAGCAGCTCTTAACTAAATGAGCCAATTATTATATTGCCATGTATTTTTTATTCCTTCCTGTTAAAACATGCACTTGGTGTTGAATAGAATTTTTATGCTTATTAAAAAAATAACCAGTACGTATGAGCTTATGAAAGGAAACCTCACTCAGATTTTTAAAAAGCAAATGAAAACCTTCAAATCTAACTGGTGCCATATGGTACACTCAGAAACACTTGTAAAGGGAATGTTAAACCTTGAATATATTAATGATTTTTACTGAAAGGAGAAAAATGCTTCTTTTCCATCTTTGCATCTTAAAAGACTTATGACTAGGGCACCATAGAGCACTTTTCTATACAAAGAAGTGAATTCCGTAACAGAAAACCTTGTATTGGTTTTATTATCATTTGCATGGCTTTGAGCAAGACAAAACATTAACACTGCCCTAACAGTGCTCTTAAGAGATTAAAGACAAAGATATCCACAGCTGACTTTCCACTGATATATTTTTTTTATTTCTCTCAATAAAACTCTTTACTCTGACCTTGATGTGAAGATACAGCACAACCAACTAGTGAGATGCACTCATGTGTCTCTACAGAAGTGAGTCTCCTTCCCCTGCCATTCATTTGTTTTCTTGCATGTGAAGTCTCTTAATCTAAATTTATACTAATTTGTAAAACATCCACCAAAGAGCCTCATTGTTATTGTTTTTTCTTCTCTCAAATTGCAAATGTGAACTACCCAGAAAGCAAAGAATTGTTAGGTTAAGGAGAGCACCTGTACCTGTACATTCATTTCTTCCCATCAGTTTGTCAGTGTTAGGTAGGACCATCATTTATTAAAAACAAGAGAGTGCTTTAATTTCCAGTGTATTGACCACTGAGCTTTCTGAGTATCTTACACGGATACTATAGTCACAAATATACATATCTTATTATTTTTTCATGTATCACTACATACATCTCATTGGTTGAGATGGGATAATATTTTCCTAGTATAAAGCTAAGAAAAATTCATGAGGCTGAATTTTTCTTTCATTGGGTTGCTTTATTTCAGCTGTCTGAGTTTGTTTTCTATTGAATCTAGCGCAGTGGGCTAGAATGAAACACTGAGAAAAGGTCTCAGCATTCAGTCTTACTTTCAGCTGTGTCCCTTAAAAGTATACCTCTTTCCAATTTTCATGGGCTTTTTTTTTTACTTTTGACCCATGTCAAATGTGTGTTTTATACTACTGCCCATATGTTTTCCCAGATATTTTAGGTAATGATCATTTTCGGAAGGAAGAGGTAATCAACATTTTCAACCCAAAATAACAACATCTCAGTGAGTTTCTACTATTGCCTTGATTGGAAGTTAAATCACCTTTTCCTTGACATTTCTTTGGCTAGCATTATGATTTGATTTTCAAGGAATTGTTTTATATTTTGACACATTTACTTTACAGATATCAAGAAGATGTAGATTTCTAGGTGACAAATAAGAATGGCATTGGAGAAGAATGCCCTTGCAGAATATGTTTCATTTAGACCCGAACAACTGTTGTTTATCAAGACATAGAAGTAAATTAGCAAAGTATTTAGCTGATTTATTTAATCATCTGTGTGTCTTCCACAGTGGGGCTCTCTAATTTTAATGTATGTATGGTTTAATGCACCCAAAATTGGAATGGAAATTGAAAATTGAGAAAAATAAAGTGGCAATAAAATTAAGGTAGTAAATTGTATATGGATCATAGAAAAGTAATATACTGGTCATTTTGTGGAAATAATTTGTAGTGAAATTACATTTCTAAAATCAGAACATGATTTGGTCATCTAGGTATAAGCTGAAACCTACATGTGTTTATAAAAATAGGAACTATTCTATTTCAGTCTTCTGGAAGTTCACTGGGTCTGCTCATGAGACCACTAAGGGATCTGCTGGTTAAATCTGCTCTTCTGATTAAGGTCTAGAATCTCAATATTTGGAACTGTAACTTGAAGCTTAGCTTATACTGCAAAAGATTCAAAGTAATGCATGTCAATGTAAAAAATAAGACAATAAAAAAGAACATTTGTAGTAAAAATGTACTAACAATACTCAAGGCCATCAAACTCTACAGAAATATGTCTAACAGAAGGTAATGGGGCTTCACCTGTGGAAAGACTATAGAGTAAGAGAAAACAGAGGATTCAAACATTTACTGCTTATCAAACGTTCTCTAGGTTGTCATTCAAATCCCTCTGCATTACTCAAACATTAAAATAGAACAAGAGTACAGATGCTCACACTGTGTGAAGAGAGGCAAGAACTCATGGGAGAAGAGACTGATCAAGTCTTGGGTGATCAGTTGATTTTTTTTTGTTTTTACTCCCTGAAGGATTTTCTTGGGTGCACAACTCTCTATAAGTAACTCAATTCTGTGAATGGGCAAATCACTGAGAAATGGAATCTTTTCATGGCAGGGATGGGACCCTGGAAAATAAAAATCTTGAAAATAAATTTCCTGTTTGAGTTTTCCAGAAAATTACTAAAGTCTAAAAGCCATGTCTTTCTCACGGTTGTACTAGAAAAATAGAAAAGGTAGAAAAAAGAAAATAGGAAGGCAAAGAGGACCAATCAGACACTGATTTCAGTAAGATAAAAGCCATTTAACAGGAGTTTGGCAGTGAATTTGTGATTATAGAGGAGTCTAGTTCACCATTACCAAGTATAATTCCCAGGGATGAGATGAGTTCACATCTTTGCCTACCCAGTAGACTCTTTCTTTACAGGCAAATTCATACTGAAATATGTGTATAGAAATGTGGCTGTTCAAATTTCCACTTGTTTCTAATGTTCAACTTGCATACTAAGTCAATGTGTCTTTGATAATTTTCATAAGTATATATAGAGATAAATTCTAAATTTGTTGCAATTAATAAAAACCTAATTTCCTGGATATTTAAAAAATGTTTGGTATGCTTTGGTTCTATGAACTTTTACGTTCAAATAATGATTTCTGAAACACAATTATATTAACATTTGATGTATTTCTTCTAGTAATTTTTCTAATTGTTTTATTACCAAGTGAAAATTTCATAATATTATAATGTGTAAGAATATTATAATGTGTCATCATCCCTCTCTCATCTCTCTATTCAAAGGTAAGTACTCAAAAGTGTTATATGGCTTTTTCCAATTAAGAACAAAACATCAAACTTATTTTAACTTGTTTTTATGCAATGCATTAAGCAATTTTTACTCCAAGTCTCAGTATTTCTTATGCAAAGACATAAATTGTAAATTAGATGAAGATACTGATTTTCTGAGGGCTTTATGAGGTTGTGAGGTTGAGATTTCCTCCTAATTATCACAGATTGGGCTAGAATTCTAATTATTCATAAGGTCTATGTATTGTGCAGAGAAGCAAGTAACATGGCTCCCAGGAAAGTGACTCCAAGAGAACCATTGAGAGGAAGCCTGTCAGTTTTTAGAAGGGTTATTCATGCTGAGTCCTGTTTGAGAGATTAAACCCATGCAGGATGCCCCCTAGTTCTGCCTTCAATGACATTAGAGGCCATAAAGCAGCTTAGGAGTGTGTTTTTCCACCAAAGTGAATGTAAAGGACAAAAGGCAAAGGGTAATTAGCTCCTAACCTGGAGAGCTCATAAGAGAAGGAAATTCCAGTGCAACAGCATCACTTTGACTATTTTGAAAGTGTGCATGTGTGAAGCAGCATGTGTTCATCAGTAATAGAAGTCTATTTTATTAGGATTCTATATGGCAGGTCACAAACTCAAATGGCCACGTGGATGGGCAGTCACACAAAGGAGTGAAGCTGGCTGGAACTGGTGACTGTAAGAGCACGAGCACTATCTGATTTCTGTCATTTGGTGAAAGGCCAGAATGTGGACTGAGGGTTGCATATCATCTGAATTTTTAAGAGATCCACAAATAAGAATATTCTTTTACAATCTGTTATCGTATATGCATTGGTAATTATTTTCATTTTAAAACAATATATGTGCCAATCAACATGTGTTTGTGTAACAAGCCAAATCCATGGGCCTCTAGGGTGGGACTTCTGACCTAGCTACTTAGGCCAGCTGTATGATGCCAAGTCTTTTAAGTCAAGGTATAGCCAAAGGGGTCAGTGCCACTGACACAGAACTTCTTATTCATTCTTTTATCCACAGAGGATTCATTAAGAGAATATAGTATATAGTTCCCAATCTATATCAAATGCCAGTGACTTAAACAATATAAAATACCTTTCTGGTATGTCTATCTCCACACACAGCTTCCATATCATGACCTAGATGGCTGCTTCCGCTCCTGCCACCAAATGATCATATCAGAATTCCAGGTAATGGGAAATGAGAAAGAAGAAATGTAGTGCATTAGAGGACATCACCTAGAAGATTTACATGCTATTTCCACTCACATCCAATTGGCCAAGTCAGCCACAGTACCTAGCAAACAGAGAGCTAGAAAATGTAATATTTGTACTTGGCAGCAACATCTCCATCCAAAGTTTGATGATTATATTTCTAAAATACGAGGAAACATCTAGAATTCTCTGCAACCAGAACCCTACTGTACTAGACTGCATTATGTAAGGTAAGTTCCAATAAAAAATATTTTATTAAAATGCTCACAAATTTAAAATCCAGGAAAGCATATATTATTGAGGAATAACATTATTCAAGACAAGGGAATGGTATGATCAAAGAAATAAGGGCAGGATGATGTGGTGCTTTGTATGATATTGGAGGTTTGGCTCAGAACTTCATTGGCCTTCTCAGAACAATGACACCCTCCCAGGAAAGAGATTATGTAGAAGATATAGCCATTGAAGTTGGCCTCTGATCCTGGAACCTTGCTAATTCCAGAGAATACTGCCAGACTAAGTTGTATTTTTATTCTATCAGACCCACCCACTTCATGAACATGGAACTAGCATGAAGAAAGCTTTGCCAGCCAACAATAGTATTACCTCTTTCCCTCTTGAATTGCCCATCATTGGGAAATAAAGTGCCTAAGAAAAAGGACTAGGTCCTTATACCACCCAAACCAATGCAATATCTGGTGCATTAACAAAGGTATGGAGATAAAGAACAGACATTAGAACCAATCTCCCACCTTGATAAAATCTCAAAACATTTCAAGACATACCACTCTGACTACTTTAGGAAAGCATCCATTTCCAGAAGACTGACCCAACCTCGTTATTTAACTTAGGGATACCCACCCATCCTGATACTATCTCCTGCTGAACCACCAAAACCAACTTATAATTCCAATGCATTGATGGATATAATTACACAAGAACAGCCTTCTACTTTTTCCTCTCATATACCGATATTTAATCCCAGCCTATTTGCCCTTAATTATTCTAAGAATTCTTGACTTTCATATCTTGACTACAATCTTCAGTTTATCTTCTTTTATTTCCTCTATATTTGTCATTCAACTTTTTTCTCTCTTCATTGCATTTTGCAAATAGGGTTTTCTCAAAAAACATGGCCTTGATTTTTTTCATTTGTAATCCTGCTCCCAAATCTCTTAGGAGATCTCTGAACAACTCTTGTTTAGACTTCTGACCTCAAAATCTAATCTCTGCCCCAAACACTCTGCCAGAGCCCCGTTTGTCTTCAAATCCATTCTCATTTACCAGAGGGAGAGCAAGCCTCCCTGAAACAGAGATTTTATAAGTGCTATACATGTAGTAAATATGTCTTTCTATTAATAATTTTATTTGTACCATCAGCACCTCTAAAATATGCAGTAAAATTTCTACTGAGATAAAAAAAATATAACAATTTTTCTGTCTGGCATATAACTCCTGATAAATACTCTAGGTTGGCTTAAATAATTATAGTGTCAATAAAAAAAATCCATACTTAGGTAATGAAAGACATTATTTAAAAGGACTATCGCACCCAGCTGGCATAGCTCAGTGGATGAGTGTCGACCTATGAACCAGGAGGTCACGGTTCGATTCCCAGTCAGAGCACATGCCTGGGTTGTGAGCTCAATCCCCAGTGTAGGGCATTCAGGAGGCAGCCGATCAATGATTCTCTCTCATCATTGAAGTTTCTCTCTCTCTCTCTCCCACTTCCTTCCTCTCTGAAATCAATAAAAATACATTTAAAAAGAATAAAGACTATTGCAATAGGGGGAAAGAGACAATTGTGATGGGGGATGGGAGACCATTGATTGCAATAGGAGGAATGCTCCCACCATTATTACATCTGTGAGTGTCTCACTGGATAGGCAGGAAATGGCTTTTCTTTGTAGGAAGGAGTAAACAAAGCTAGAAAGAAACCAGTGTTAGGGAGTGGGATGTGTTGGGAGCATAAATAGACAGCTGTTCAGGGAATGTTTTTCCCTGAGGTCAGCTGACTGTGCGGAGGGCCACTGACAGGAGCTGTTCCACTGTTCCAATTCTCAAGAGTGAGCCAAAATTCAGGGACCTAAGGAAAAGAGAGAATCTGCCTGACTGACACTTGGTCAAATCGAATTAGTGAGCATTATGTCCAAATTGTTCAGTAAAAATAAACAATTCACCTAATCATTTATGAGGCAAAGAAGAATTGGGAGGGTCTATATCTGGCCTTGTCACTGGTAGATAAATGGGCCATTCAGGAATTTTCCTTAAGGCATATGAG
>NW_005877350.1:0-8749 GCF_000147115.1 Myotis lucifugus
AAATCAAAGGAGAAAGAATGTTTCGTGTTTTCCCCTTCTTCCGATTGGGGTTGTTATAGCAGTCTCTGTCAAGTAACTGAGAGTATTTGCTGGAGCCAGATACAGTGGGGCCTTGACTTACGAGTGTCCCGACTAACGAGTTTTTTGAGATGCCAGCTGTCTCTCGGCCGATTTTTTGCATTGAGTTGATAGAGTAATTTGAGTTAACGAGCTCCTTAACGAGCTCGGTCTCCGAACGATTTAAACTCGTAAGTCAAGGCCCCACTGTATTTGCATTCAGGGATCCTGACGTTCATTCATTAAACATACATTTATTGAGTGCACATTAAATGTCGGGTGTTGTAGGCTGTGCAGATAGAGCCATTTAGTGGTGATGATGATAAAAATAATAATAATAATGTTCTTGCACCCAAGGAACTTAAATTTTAGTCTAGGAAATGGTCAAGAGACAGGTAATTAAATAAATGTATTCAGTTGCGGGGAAGCACTAAAAAGAAATAGACCTGGGGACTTGATGTGTTGAAAGAGCTATTTTTAGGTAGGTGGTAGGAAAGTGACATTTAAACAAATCTGAAAGGATGAGTCACCTATTAGAAGAACTGAAGGAAGAAGTCCAGTTCTTCCTGAACTGCTAATGTAAAGGTCCTGAACTAGGAAAAGGCCTGGCTCTTTCCAGGAATGGAAAGACAGCGTAACTGAAGCTTACTGATAACAAGGACAGTTTAGTAACACCGAATGAGGAGCAATTAGAGAACAGTTGAGTACGAAGATGTCCATAGATGTTGCTCTCTTACTTACCTCTAGATTCAGGAGGATTGTTGGGTCAGAATTTTAAAGCAACACATTCTGATGTTGCCTGAGTATCTCTTCACAACCATGAGAAGAACTGTTATCTTCCATCCTCATTCCAACAGAGCATTTGTTTATTCCCTTTGAATATAGGCTGTCTTTCCTACCAGACTTAGGGAAGGAGTTACAACCTACCGACACCTCTTAGACCAACTGTAACACCTAAAATTCAGTAAACCCACAATAAGTATTTTATTTTGTTTTTTAATTAGAGCTGTAGACCTAATTGGAGATCAACTACTCTAATTTTTTTGTTTTATTAGGATTAAGATCATACAACTGATTAGTGTAGAACGCTGATGTCCTGACTCCCAGTACAGTTTTTTTTTTTAACTCTATGAGACTGCCCACTTGACATAAGTAAATAAGATCAGCGATTTTCAACCTTTTTCACTTCATGACACACATAAACTAAAATTCTGTGGCACACCAAAAAATGCATTTTTGCCAATCTGAAAAAAAAATAGGTATAATTTTTATTGATTCACATAAAAATTAGTAATAGTAATTACCTACCCTTTTTGCTCCAAAGAACTTTTTTTAAAAATCATATATGAGGATTTCTGGTACCAAGAATTAATTAATCAATTAGGTGTAACGTCATCATGTGACGTGACCGATAAGATGCAATTCTATTGTATAAACTACTAGAGTCCCAGTGCATGCATTCGTGCACTGGTGGGGTCCCTTAGCCTGCACCCTCTCACAATCCAGGACCACTCAGGGGATGTTGGACTGCCGGGCCAAAACCAGCAAACCGTCATCCCCCCAAGGGATGTAGTAGTGCGTAAATCAGCAGGCTGCCCGGGAGGAGCCTGAAGGCACCACACCACTCCTGCTCATCCCAGCCCTGCTGCACCTGCTGCTGCCGCTGCTGCTCAGTAGCACTATCACAGAGGCGGAGAGGCTCGTCCAGCAGCTCACCAGCCATGAGCCCTGTGTCTGGCACCCATCGGTCAGCTGAGCGGCACTCCTGCTGTGGGAGCACACTGACCACCAGGGGGCAGCTCCTGTATTGAGCATCTGCCCCCTGGTGGTCAGTGCACGTCATAGCGACTGGTCAAATGGTTGACCGGTTGAATGGTCAACCAGTCACTTAGGGTTTTATATATAGAGAGAGATATTTATGGTTCAAGACAGGGCATTCACACCAGATGGCTATTACGTTCTGTCAGCTGCTGTCATTTTTTTATTTTACAATCTAAGGGAAAAGAGGTCAGTGCCCCTGACTAGTCAAGTATTGCATGTTTTAAAAAATCTTGAGACACACCAGTTGAAAATCACTGAATGAGACTATAGTCAAAGCACATTTAATAAGCCAGATAAAATCTGGATGGGGTACAGTGATTTCTAAAAACTATTTAAAAGTTGTATTAGGCACTAGCATATTATTCATAACTGTAATTACACTGGTAATGTTGTCATTTAAACTGTGAGAAAAAAAAGAGTAAAAACAATGCAAATCTTCATGAAATAAGACATTATCAATGAAAAAGGAAGATGATTTATTTTTACTTAGAAGATTTGCCTATTACCTTGACAGCTATTCTAGTTCCTACCCACTCTAAGTCTGGGGGCTTAAATTTCACCACATCAACGAGAATAAATAAAAGTAGCAGCAGCAAAGACATACTGGGGAAGCCAAGTATAAATAAGAGCTGGCAAAGAAGATTACGCCACAGGCCAATTTGTACTAAGTATTTATTCTACTGATCAAAACCCAGTAACTGTGCTATTGTAATAGATGCAAGGAGCCACAGAACTGCTGAGTGAGTTCTCTCTCTGTCTACTTACCTATTTAAGCCAGAAGTTAAAGCTAGATTGCCAGCCAAGGACTGTGGCATCTCTACGTTTGCCCTTTGCAAAATAAGAGGTTGTGGAAAATGTGACTAACAGATGTTTATTTTCACACACAAATAAGTAAGTACCAGGTTCAGGTTAAAAAGTATTAGGTGAGAATATAATTTGAGCCTCTATCTATCAGGAAATAGGAGAAAATCGGCCATCCATCCAAATTCATGAAGACTAAATAAAATGTCAGATTAATAATTGTGACAGTGTCAAGGAGCAGCTATTTGCTGTCTTCCCTACCAGAGTTGACAGCCAAAGTTAAGAAAAAATAATCAAATACAAATATGCTCCCTCAAAAAAATGAAAATTGAATTTAAAGCATGTGAACAAGTAGAAAAACACTTTTTTCTCTTAACCTCCCAGACCAGATAGAATACATCCTGCTTACCAGCTTCAGCCAGTGCTGCTGTAATCATGGTAAATGTTCTTGTTTCATTTTTTAGTTACCATTGTAAATGACAAATCTTTCTTTCACAATATACAGTTCTTTTTTAATGCACCCATACTTAATGCTTTATCTCACTGTTCCCCTTTTTATTGAGGTATAATTTACATAATAAAGATATAATTTACATCTTACAATGTACAAATCTTAAGTGTTCAGTTTGATCAGTTTTGATCAAAATTCATTTAACCCATGCCTCTATCAAGATGTACAATGCTGCCAGGCTGCTGTGGCTCAGTGGTTGAGCATTGGTCCCCAGTAGGGGGCCTGCGGGAGGCATTCTCTCTCATCATTGATGTTTCCATTTCCCTCTCCCTTCCTCTCATAAATATGTTTTTTATTGGTTTCAGAAAGGAATGGAGAGGGAGAGAGAGATAGAAACATCAATGATGAGAGAGATCATTGATCGTCTGCCTTCTGCACGCACCCACCCACCCCCAACTTGGGATTGAGCCCACAACCCGGGCATGTGCCCTTGACTAGAATCAAATCTGGGAACCTGTAGTCCACAGGCCAAGGCTCTATCCACTGAGCCAAACTGGCTAGGGCAAAAAAATATTTTTTTTTAAAAACAAATGGCACGAATGGCTTAAAGTGCCTGAATGATGATAACTACAGCCCACATATCAATAGGATTCTTACTGTGTCTCCTGGTGGAAAGGTTCCCCTGGGGGAACCATGACATCTAAATCTGCAAAACACAGAGTTACAGGCATAGGAAACACCAATTCCCCAAGTAGGTTTGATGTTAAATGTGTTTTATCCTACTTCTCTCCTTGGTTCCTGGAACCATGTGTTCCACATAGTAAAGACACAGCACCATATAAAAGTTATTGATTTAGCATGATACTGCATCCTGGAAGTTGATATCCCAATCTCAGTGTATCATACCCAAGCTGGTGTCTCAGCTGTGGCTTCAGCAGGTCCTTCTATCATGCTGGTGGCATCTATGATATGATGTGTGAGACAACAAGTGAATCCCATGGTCTCCTTACTGTAAAGAAGAGGGTGCTTTGGTCTGATGCAATGTTACATATGAAATTATATTGGCGGATCAAACATTCTGTAAGCCCTTCAATATTGATGCTACTGAAGGCCCCACGGGTAGGAACGGCAAATCCATACATGTCTGGTCCCTCCAGGAGGAAGGAGCCTCATTGGCAACTTGCCGCCAAGGTCTTCTTGAAGGATAATGCCACCTCAGTGGTTCAGAAATGAACGCTGTTGCCAGCATTTGGGACATTTGGCAACATCAGTAGCTGGATCAGCCTTGGTTAGCGGGAGCTCATGTACAGCCTCCTTCCTGCCGTATGGCTGCTCCTCCATGAGTTCAGTGGGCTGGCATTAGGGAGGCCCATGACAATGACTGACATGGCCCAAGTCATTTTGTACACCTGGTTGTTTAGTGCCTCTTCAGTGATGGATGCTTTTTGATGGGTATTATCATTTTTTTAAAAGATGTTTTTACTTATTTCAGAGAGAAAGGGAGAAAGACAGATCAATGATGAGAGAGAATCATCAATCGGCTGCCTCCTGCATGCCCCACACTGGGGGGCCGAGCCCACAACCCAGTCATGTGCCCTGACCAGGAATCGAGCCCAGGACCTTTCACTCCGCAGGCCAATGCTCTATCCACTGAGCCACACCAACCAGGGCGGGTATTATCATTCGATAAAAATTTTCACACTTTGTATCTTCTCTCACTGGTCCATTCACATGTCTTTACCCCAGATTTCATAGTCCCCAATCCATCTTCCCATTTCATACCCCTAACCAACTGACCCATACATTTACCACTATCCATAAAACTATGTGTTCTAACCTGGGTTACTTCTCCTGCCACACAGACTATGTGACCAGGCACACCTTCGGAAGCTCTGCACACTGGGAGGCTTTCCTTTCATAGCTATTTCCAAGGCCACTCCTGATTGGCACTGCCATGCATTTTTTACTTGCACCCATATACCAAGCCAATCCCTCTGTGAGCCAAACTTGATCTTATTCCTATTCTGTCATTTGGTCATAAGGAACACCGCCCCCCCCCGCCCCCCGCCGCTATATGGCCATAGATGTGAGCTGAGGGAGAAATGTCAGGGCATCAGTGGTACAAGACATGGAAGGTCTGGTCGCAGGCTCATGATCCAGAGATACAGTGGACCTATATGATATTCTGTGAAATGTCCAAACAGTCCAGGTCTCTTTGTATTATATTATGACAGACAATAGAGAAGTTCACCTGGCACTGGGAAGACTGTACGTATATACTGCTGTCCAATCCAGTACTGTTTCTGGTCTTCCTCTTGACATTGCTGGCCTACCACCTACCTGAAGCTGCTGCAATTAGAACTACTAGTTGTTTAAATTTATGATCGTCCACTATTATCCTCTGACATTCCCCCCAGGATGAAATGTTTATTTATGGTGGATGGGTAGTAGGCTAGCTTTACAAGTTTTCACTGGGTCTTCCTCATTACAGTAGCTCCTGTCACACAGGTCAAGAAAGCAATGTGGAAGTTGTGCTAACTACCAGGTATGTCCACTCTAATTATAATGTGGAGACTGGAAAAATTACCATTGTGATTGGCATCTGAAGTGGAGAGCAGCTTAATGGGGCTGAGCCCTTCACCTGTGGAATCTGATGCTATCTCTAGGTAGATAGTTCAGAATTGAGTTGAATTGTAACACCCCCCCCCCAAAAAAATGGTAACACCCAGTTGGTGTTTGGAGACTTGCTGGTGGGTGTGGAGAACCCCCCACCCTCTTCAACACACGTTGGAATTTGATGCGGGACTCTTACCCATTATCTTACCTCTAGAGATGCCCAATCCAGTAAGCTCTCCTGGATTTCATTCTAATTTTGCTGTTTATTATGATAATTGCCCCCACTGGCTTCTAATGGCTGAGGCCTACCACCTGGCCTCTATTATTTGGGGACCTTATCATTCCATTGCTATTAGAAAATCCAGTTCTGTAACATTTCTACCATCAGTCCTGCCCTTCACAGGAGAGCTACCACTGATAGCTCAGAGGTGCCGTCTCTCTCACCGCATACTCTTCATTGCTTTGGCCTCCCTGAAGGACAGTCATCTGGTGGGTTTTCAAGGTTTACACTGTCTGTTCCTTCTAGCATTCTCACTTCCTTAAACCTTTTGACTCCCTTCTTCCACTGCCTGCCAAGGCAGTTCTAGCATTTCTACTTCACATAAAAGGGATGTTACTCTTTCCAAACTTCTAAGAGCGGTTCTAGCAGCATGTCAGCACCTTCTCCTGGGTATTAAAACCTGTATCCCAAACGTGTACTTCAATATTGGTGTAACCACGCAGAAACTTTATTTCTTTAATATTACTTTTTCTCCTTTCTTTCCTTTTGATTCAAATTGGCCTCAGTCAACACCTTTATTCAACTCACCAGCTTCCTTCTCCCTCGCACATCCACGCCCTTAATCATTAAGCCCCCGGGACAGAGAGGCCTAGGTTGGCATCAAATAATCTTACGAACAAAGCCTGGGGTCTGCTGACCACAGAGACAGCGTTTCAATCAAACTAGAGATAACATCTAGACCTCAGTTGTGTTTCAGCCCCAGACCCAGAAAAGCGGTGAAACCAGATGAAGCGATGCCATGGCTGACATCAGACCCAGATCAACTACCTCCTACCCTAGTGCTGACCAATCAGTAGAGACCACGGCCCTGATCTCCCTTAGTTACCATGATTAACCCATCCCCTAGAAGCCACTGGGAAGCCAGGTCTTTGATATCTGTGACTCCAGGTGTGGGCCACTTCCTCAACCAGTCACGGGGTACAGGCTGCCCTGGGAAGAAGGGTTAGCCTTGGGCAAGGTGGCTCTCTCCAGCAGAGATTAAGTCCTCAGTTCTCAGGAGATCTGGACGGTGCAGAACAGGATCCATGACAATGATGACAACAGGCTTCACAGAACCAGGAGGAACAGAAACGGGAGTGGCCTCCAAAAAGAGGAAGTGCTCGGACAAGAAGAACCCTCTTGCTGTGGTAGGAGTGTTTTCTTCATCTACTACTTAATAGGACTTGATTCTAGAAACATAGTTTGATCTCACTATAAAAAATGTATATTTTGTTAATAAGACTTCTATTCTGTTAATAAAATATCTGAGCAAAAATGATTATTATCCTGAACTTAGGACAAGAGATCCCAGACAGCTTAACCCTTTGATTATACTTCTGCTTTAATAGAACAACATTTGAAAATACACAGATATCCAGGAAAAAAGGTAAAGCAGTATGAGGTATGGAGAGCACAACTGTGCTTTACTTTGGGTCTTAAGTTTGTAATTGAAATAGCAATCATATATCTAAACACTCCATGTCCAGTAGCTCTGCAAACACATCCAATGGTAATACTAGAGCTGCACACTTTACACTGTAAAACATGTCAAATACCCACTCTATAATTCACTGTGTTTCATCTGTTTGTTGTTGGTTTGTTTGTTTTTTCACTTTAAAAAAGGGCATATCTATAATTCACAATCAAAGTCAGGTTCCTGAAGACTTAGGTATGAAATATTGCCTGTCAATTTGCTTCTCAAATTCATTTTAAAAAAGAAAAACAGTATAATTTATTCTGTAAAGCCATTTTATAGACATGGGGAATCTAGAAAAATTCATAGCAATATTGATTGAATATGATATAAAGAAAGTGCAAATATTTTCTAGGACAATAGTAATAGGTAAAGGAGTATTTAATAATTCATGAGAAAAAAAGTTGATAAAACAAACTTCTTTTTCAGATGTTTTAAAATTTCTATAAAACTTTTTGTCCCAAAATTAATCATTTAACTGTGAGACACAAAATATTCTGAATGCATTGGCTGGTAGCAAGGTGGGAAACCCTCTCTTCTACATAATAAAATTCTCTTCCGGTCCATCTTGACCCAAGTCCTGGTCATCTGTGGGCACAGGCTTAAAGTTGTAATAAAAAGCATCATTTGTATCTACAAATGATGGTTGGTATTCACTCTCCGTTCCAGTGAGGAAGCCATCTCCAGAGCCACTTCCAGATCCGGAGCCGGAGCCAGAGCCTGATCCAGAATCGTCCTCAGAAAGAGGGAAGACATCATTCAAGTTCTGGAATCTCATCATTCTGAAGTAAGACAGAAAAATGAAAAAAAAACCACAGTAAAGTTGGAGACATAAGGAAGATAATTGCAATACATTTTTAAGGTAAGAAAATAAATGCAGCCACCCAGTTAATTAGTTGATCAAATTAAAAGTTAAAATTTCCCATATTCAATGCTTTAAAACAAAAAGTAAGTCAGGCCTTTTCACATGTTTGCCTACACTTGTTTTATGTAACTCATTGCACTTATCTACTCCACATCTATCCATTGCAAACTCGTATAAACAATGCTAATTTTCTTATTGCTAGCATAAGAATCCTATACTTGAAATAGGCTTACGGGATCATTTATTAAAAATAAAAAGACCCTTTTATCTATTTTCTCCCACTAAAAAAAAAAAGGATAAACAAGGCAGCCTAGATAGATGACATTCTTCCCTAATTTAAAATTTCGACCAACACTTCTAATAATTCACAGTGCTTTGACAAAACCCACTCGTAAGTGTGAGAAG
>NW_005877351.1:0-8749 GCF_000147115.1 Myotis lucifugus
AACTCCACTGTGAGGTTAGAATTCCATTAGAGACATTTAGCAACTGCAGGTTGGTTGTCAGGAGAGGAATGTAGAATAGGCACAGGAAACAGAACAAAAGCAGTTGCCTGTGTGAACCTCCAATGTATACTGTGATTTGATTAAGCAGCTCATATTGCGGTCTCCTGGTCCTTTAAACTAATAGCCAGTGGTTAAACATTCTCTTGATGAATAAAAGGGGAAAGGTGGATTTTAATCACTGGTGTACTCTTCAGCCCCTTGAAGCAGAACATAATAGAAAGGACTACTAAATGTCTGAAAAATGACATTCTAGAATTGGGCAGGGAAATGACCCCAGAATAGAAAAGTGGGTCCAGTACCCTGCCTCAAGGCCATTTCTTTTTTTAAAAAATATATATTTTATTGATTTTTTACAGAGAGGAAGGGAGAGGGATAGAGAGCTAGAAACATTGATGAGAGAGAAACATCAATCAGCTGCTTCCTGCATACACCCTACTGGGGTTGTGCCCGCAACCAGGGTACATGCCCTTGACCGGAATCGAACCTGGGACCCTTCAGTCCGCAGGCCGATGCTCTGTCCACTGAGCCAAACCGGTCAGGGCTCAAGGCCATTTCTTAATGAACCTTCCTAAGGAAAAGAGTAGAAAGATTACCCTTATCTTCAAGACCTCTAATTTTTTTCTGTCTCCTAACACAGAGGGTCCCAGCAAAGTGAATGCAAAGGGCCCTGGCCTTGGGTTTTCACATTGCTGGGTGTCCTAGGGTAAGTTACTTGGTCTAAATTATTATTTACTGTAAACATGAAAAGAGGAGGCTACACTGGATGGCCTCCCCTGTGATTATCTGTTTTAATTATCAATAATCCAATGGTGCAAGGAGTCAGGAGCTTGGAGGTATTGTTAACAAGCCCATGCCTGGTGTTTAGCATGGCCATGCTCTCCTTCTCAAGGCTGCATATGCTGCGCTGTCCTCACATTATTTATATTTTCAAATGCAGGTCAACTTTGGGAAGAGCAATAAAATTGGGTTTGTTTTATATCCAGTGTATTTAATGAACCTTCTCCCCTTTAATCATTATAAGTTACAATGGGACAAAATTAAATGAATCTCATATTGGAGGAGTTGTTCTTCCGTTGTGAGAGAGAACAGATCATTCCAGTCCCCTTTGAATATCTTGAATTTTTTTCCTTAGGTAAAGTCAAGGACATTCCCAGAAGCATTAACAGCCCTGGTTTGAGGAGAGACTTGTTGCAGGCTGGGGAGGTAAACATGAAAACTGGCTTTCTTTTCTTGATCCCAACATAAGAATGCTTCACCCTGAGACTTAGACCAATATCCTAGTATTCCTGTGCCCAACAGGGTCAGGGGATGATAAAGCTGAGGAAGATTCTAAATAGGGATGATGAGTCAAATTCTTGCAAAGCATTTTATGAAAAGTGGAACGAGTTATCCCCAATGGGATAGCATAAGAGGTGAGTGGAATAGGTCATCCATTCCACCCGTGGCAGGTGTGTGTTGATGGAAATGAGGAGTCCTCCCTGTCCCTTCCATTCTGCTCTCCCAGCCTCGCCACGATCACATGGAGGGGGTCCCGAGCTCCTGACTATAAATGGGCTGCATGCTTGATGCAGGAAATGTTTAATAATGTGGATCACTGGGACTGACTGTGCCCTGTCACAGTGCTGGCCTTTCTGGGTATTATCAGGCTCCGTCTATTCATACATCAAACCTCTGACATGTATTGTTATAAATGACCCTGCTCTTTTGAGGCTGTTCATCATTTCCATAAATGAATTCTTCCTCTTACAACAGATATTTCCTTCCTGTTCTTACTTAGAATTGTAAGTTGGACAGTTCCTAATAACTTCAGCTCTGTAGTGCGGTAATGTCATTAAGGGTCTTAGCTTTTAAAATTAGATGAGACTTATTGAAAGTGTTCAATTGCCATTAATAACTCCATTTTTAGCCCTAGCTGGTTTGGCTCAGTGGATAGAGTGTCACCCCAAGGACTGAAGGGTCCTGGTTCGAGTCTGGTCAAGGGCACATTCCTTGGTTGCAGGTTGGATCTCTGGCCCTGGCCAGGTCACGTGCAGGAGGCAGCCAATCAATGTGTCTCTCTCACATCCATGTTACTCTCTCTCTTTGTCTCCCCCACTACCTTCTACTCTCTCTAAACATCAATGGATATTTCCTCGAATGAAGATTTTAAAAAAAAGGAACTCCATTTCTAGACAGCCTGCCCAAACAGGAGTGACAGCCCTAACAGCAACAGTAGCCAATGAATGTGAACAAATTTAGGTTGACATCTCGATTCTCAAATTCTCTGTCATGGAGAAGGTGAGTGTGTGTGTGTGTGTGTGTGTGTGTGTGTGTGTGTGTGTGTGTGTGTACTTTTGGGTGAGCAGGACTGATTAATATGTAAATACTTTGTGTACATGAGGGTAGTCCCTTAAGGGTATTTATCTGCTCATTCAGTTGGGGCAAGGTATTTGAAATGGAGCTGTTCTCTGTGGTGTATGTATAGATAAACCATCTAGCATATGGCCTCTGGATTCAGAATCGTCTGTTGCTTAATTCTAGTGCTCACAGTTACATTAAATTCTGAATGAATTGTGCCTACGGACGTTATGTTGTGGCTCTGGCTCTCTTGATTCCTGTACACATGCTGCTATTTTTCAAAAGCAGGCCAACTTATAGACCCCCCTGTTTAATGGCTTCTGTGTGTTACCAGAAGCACATCCAAGGTCGCTACCCAGGTGTTTAGCTACAACTGTGCCCCAGCAGTGATCAGCTTTTCCCCAATGCCTACTGTGCTTTGCTGTCTCCTGAAACAGCATGTTGATCCACCCACTCTGCTACCTATTAGCATGTACTTTGAAACCTTGCAATTAAATCCCAGCTGTGCCCATTACTATGAGATCAGAAACTCTCCAGTCTCAATTTCTTCATCTTACAATAGCAATAACACCAACTTCCTAGGATTAAGAGATTAAGAAGGATGCTATGGTGCCTCTGTAAAATGTCAACTTGGCCCAACTACTGGTACATTTTCCAGAATTTCCTTCTTGTGTGTTTCTGGATAAAGTATAAGAGAGATTCTTGAGTAAGCTTTGGAGGGTAGAAGGGAAGTAGTAGTATATTCTAAATCATTTAATAGCTCAAAGATATTGTTGCTTATCTTCTGGCTTACTTCACTGCTTAGGTCTATAACTGCTCCCCCTTCCCCTGGGTCCTCCTTCAGTGTCTCAGATTCTAATCCCAGTTGGTCCCTCTGTGATGAGGGACCAAAGTTTCTGGAGGATACCCGTCTTATTAAGATGAGAGGCAATGACAACTGGCAAGTTCCAGTTCATTATCCTGGGCCCCAGCTTGTGCTTATGCCTTCTGGCTGCCTGTCCATGTTCTCCTACACTTTGCATCTATATTCTCCTCCTAAGTATATGCCTTGTGGACTTCAATGTTCAGCAGGAGACCTGAAAAAAAAACACAGACTTACAGGGACTGCTTAACCAGCTCCATAGCTGCATAACTCAAATTTCTATAACAAATACTTCAATAAGTAACACACACACACACACACACACACACACATCTCTTGGTTTGGTTTTTGTAATTGAACTTTATTTGATACAGAGATGATATGTAAAGTGCCATGTTTATGGGAAGTAATAATAAATAATGACTATATGGATAGATGGATGCATGGATGCATGGATGGGGTGGGTGGATGGATGGCCTGAATGAGGGTGAAGAAAGTGAGGAGGTAGAAAGGAATTTAAATTTATTGAGCACCTACTACATGCCAGAAACTATGCTAATGCTTAGGATGCAGTTGTGTTTTTAAAGCCAAATTAGGTTCTTGTTTTCACCATAATTGCAGTTCAATGGCTTTATTTGTCTTTTTTGATAGCTTGCCCAATTCTTTTTAAAAATATATTTTTTATTTTTTTAAAGAGAGAGGAAGGGAGAAGGAGAGATAGAAACATCTATGCGAGAGTGAAGCATTGATCGGCTGCCTTCTGCATGTCCCCTACCAAGGATTGAGCCCACAACCTTGGCATGTGTCCTGACTGGGAATCAAACCAACAACTTTGATTGCATGGGATAACGCCCAAGCAACTGAGCCACACTGGCCAGGGCAGCTTGTTTAATTCTTGATGATGATTATTTAAAGACTATAGGGCACATAGGAAATGCTGAGGTTATAAAAGAACGCAAATGAAATATACATAGCTTCCTTTTATTTTCCTATACTTTGGTCCAATGTTTATGCTCAGTAAATGTTTAATGAGTGAAGAAAGTTTGGGAAAGATTCAATTCTGACAGTCACCAAAGGAGACTGGGTATCCATACCTGTAAGAAATATTGGGTCTCACTCTAGGAGTGAGCAACAGGCTAGCTACACTGACCAGATTTTCCCTTCTCTTATTAATCTCTCACAAGGAACATTCTGACCAAATAGCAATCTCTATTTAAGGTCTGGCTCTTTTTTGCTGATACAGTCTTTAATCAGATAGGCCATTTTTTCTGGCATAAGCCAGTTTGTGATCTTGGGCTCTTCAGAATTGTCACCTCTTTTTAGAATATGGCATCGGGTTAGCAATATTTTTGTAATGTATTTTGTAATGTCTTTAATGTATAGGATATCCAGAGAAAAATACACATTGTAAGGAAGGCTCTGATAAAGTTACCAGGGGTTAAGCTGAAATTATATAGTAAAACGATGACATAAGCAGCAGGTAATCAAAGCAGGAATCTGGTGCCCTAGAGATCCCCTGCATTGCTATTGCTGTGCCTTAATCCTTCAGGTTCTAGTCTCCAGATGGACTCAGAGGTCCTGGGGCAAAACCAGGCTGTTTGAATATTTAGGCTGGTCCTGGGGAAGGGCAGGGGCTTGAAATGGAAGCTGATTAGTATCAGCAACTGATACAGATGAACTCATGAACACCAGCTACATATCGACTCTGTGCTCAGTTGGGTTTTTCCACTCCAGGCATGTAAGTCTGGCTGCCGCCAGAATAGTTTCATATGGTTTATATTTACACTTGGAGTGCGGGTGAATTTCCCGCCAAAATATAAGATGGCTCTGTCTTTTGGTTTTGTTCCATCCACCAAAAGGGTGGATTACAAACAAATATTTGGTAATACGCAGTTACAATCGGCCCGAGTTTACACGTTTCCCGCACTCCACCGCAAATCTATATGAACCGAGTTAAAGACGGCTCCCGCGGAGTACGCGCAATTCACGCGAGCCGACTTAACTCGTTTCCCGCACTCCAAGTGTTTATAACATTAACCTAATGATTTTATAACTTAGGACTTTACAAAGTTAACTAAGATTTGTTGAGAATCACTGACTACATACATTACTCTACTATAAATTAAATACAAGAGATTTATAGCTTAATACAGGAATATTATCAAGAGAATAGTCTATTTTTTGGTCTAATTTATTTTTATTTCTTTGGAGAATAGTCTATCTTTTGGTCTATAGTTTATCTCTTTGGATTTAGATTCCATTGATTATGGCTGTAGGATGTAATATGCTTGGTTTTCACTTCTCTCCCTGCCTTTTGCCACACCCCATACTTTCCACCAAGTAAACTTTTGAATTGTTCAGCTTACAGCTCCTGATAGAAGTAGTTCTTTGACTGACTTGTGAAATGTCATCCTACACATGTACAGCTTAGTAGTAAGCAACAGATGCAAGGGGAACCTTATGCAGGATTCTGGAACTCTTTCCCTGTGTATCTCCCTCCTCTGCAGTACTCTGCCTCTCAAGTTTCAGCCCCTTCAGCCTGATTCACCACCTCTGATCTCCCCTCAACTTAGTGAAATGGATGTACTCTGCTCGGTTATCTCTCCCTGATCCACACCCACAAAGTGCCTCCAGATGGAAAGCCAGGGACTTGGTTGGGCTTGTTGTTTCCTTTTAATCAAGGATCACAGCCCTAAGTGGCAGGTCATCTGATGTCTGAAAACTGTTGTTTAATATATTTGGTTTGATTTTCTAGTTCTTTCCGGTGCAGTGGTAGGTCAAGTCTGGTACTAGTTATTCAATAAGGTAGAAGCAGAAACTCCACCTTTTTATTTGAGCCAGGAAGAACTACATGGCGCTTCATATTGCCACCTTCTCAGTTGGGGTGCTGTTTGTGGGTGCGCACACAGCCTTCTCAGCACGTTATGGCAAAGGATGGTGTAATGTAAACTCCCTTTGGAGGGAAGAATCACTTCCTAATTAAAGTCTAAATTGAAAACTGCTTTCCTACTTTGGAAAAAAATATGGACACTGTGATGCTTCTGACTTCCTGTAGATAAGTATTATTAGCCAGTCTCTCCTTTCCTGGCTGCAACATCCCAGAGTGTATGGGTGCTCATTGTTTAACGTTTTCGTGTCAGTCTCATGGAAGCTGCATGTCTTTTCACTTGTGCCCTTTTAGAACACAGTGGCCAACATGGAAACTCTTCTCTGGAAAGGAGTTTGTCTCTGGGGGCCCTTCTGCCTGGCTCTAGGGAGGACTGTTGGAATAATATCAGTGACTCACGTTTGTGCATCACTTCATAGTTTATAAAGGCTTTCACATCATTATTTCACTGAGTCCTCACAAGTTGTCTGTGAGGCAAGGCAAGTAATATTTTCCCCCCAAATTTACTAGAAAGGAAATAACAGTGAAGGACTCCAAAATTCTTTTTTTAAAAATTAAATGAATTGGGATGATATGAGTAATAGGATCATATAGGTTTTACGTGTACACATACGTCTATGATATATGATCTGTATATTACACGGTGTGTCCACCACCCAAAGTCAAATCATCTTCCATCACCATATATTAGGCCCCTTTTATCCCTCCTCCTCACCCCCTTCCCTCTGGCAAGCACCACATGTTTGTGTCCATAAATTTCAGTTCTATATCCCACATATGAGTGAAATCATACGGTTCTTAGGACTCTAAAATTCAGGTGGTTTCATAACTTTATTCTGAGTCCCTCTGGTACCATTTAAGATGTATCTTAAATGATAAGTGCTTATTGTGATTATTAATTAATATAAAGTAATAGAAATCTAATCTTGCTTTTTAGCTGTCTTAATTTTTAAAGAAGTAGCCTAGGTTAATTCAAAAGTGTGTTGCAAATGTGTTCTGTTTTTTTGTGATTGAGTTTATCATGTGGGGATCTGGGCTCTTCACATTGTGAGGCCATAAATCAAGCGCCACCAGGTGGCAGCATAAACAAATTGCCGGCATAACCTCCAGTATGTCAATCTTAACACCAAAGGACTTGTATGCATGCATATAAGCATAACCAATGGACATAGGCACTAGGGGGGTGAGGGCATGAGTGGGGAGGTGGGGAGGGGGCAATGGGAGGATAAGGACACATATGTAATACCTTAATCAATGAAGAAAATAAATAAATTAAAAATAAATAAACAAAACAAAACAAAAGCCTTGTTGGGTATAGCACACAACCAGAAGGCCAACATTGCCATAGATGTGGAAAAATATGATAAAGTAGGTCTTTTAGGACATTGTGGCTAAAGTGACATAGTAGATACTGTTGAACTCCCTACCCAAGTCTCACACCTTTTCTTTCTGAATTATTCCCTAGCTTCCTAATTTAGAAGAATGACTCTCTTGAAGCCTAGGCAAGACATTTAATTAATCAGACAATTCAACATACACTGAGTACCCACCATGTGCACAGCTCCATGCCGCACCCTGGATGTACAAGCTGAGAAGAAGGTCTTTGGGCAGACAGGTAAGTTCATACATAATTGCAGCAGGTTTCAGTCAATGCTGATGAGAGGAAACCTCACTCTGTGATCCTGTTGTGAGTGAGCTTTTGTCACCTAGAAGCGACTCAGCTGTGTGCAAAGGGAATTGTGTTCCATTCCACAAGAAGGGTGCAATCCTTGGAGACTAAGGGACACTTAGCCTTCTAGTCAATTCCATGGTTCCAAGAGGACAGCTCTGAGTGCCTTAGTAGCTGTGAGAGAGTCCTGGCTAAAGGAAGACATCAACACCTGCTGATGGGAGAGAAATGGGCCAGTAGGTAGCAGAGAATAGTAAGTCCTCCAATGTGAATGGAAGATTCTTACCTAATGATGATAATAATAGCAACAACATTAAGATTAGCTACAAATGATGGCATACCTAATAGGAGCCAAATATTGTGTCAGATATACCCAATCCACGCAAGGTAGCTATTTTACTAATAATAACACTGAGGCTCTGGGAAGTCAAGTTACCTCCCTTAGGTCACATTCACAGGTCTAGTGAATGAGAGTTGAATTTCAGCCCATACCTATCTGATCTGAAGTCTCTACGTGGACCCTCAGCCAGTCATATTAAATACTATTGAGTGACTGTGTGCCTGCTCAGTGACAGTATTTTAACTGATGTGGAATATGTTACAATTATTGATTTCCCTTTTTCTTATATTAAAAGTCTCTTCTGCTGAATTCACATCAGCATGTTGGAAGTGGGCAGCTAGTGTAAGCCTAGAATAAAGATTGTTCCTGCTTTCTAATTGAGGAACTTCTGCCAGGAAAAAAAAAGCAGGCAATTTTTATAAAGTAACTTTGACTCTTTGTGTCAAGAGCATTGATACAGAAGAATTAAGTGAATAAATGTTAGTTTGCAGTAAAATTGAGTAAAAGGAAGAGGTGAGGGGCAAGAGACGGCAGTGGGAGCAAAGAATAGTTATTAGGCTATTTATATCTTCCCTGTGGCGTTCCCCCTGCTGT
>NW_005877352.1:0-8746 GCF_000147115.1 Myotis lucifugus
CTCGCGGCTGTCGGCCCAGATCCGGTGTCTGCTCCGTTGTCAGAGGCCGCCTGTCTTTCTCGCCCTGTGGTGTCCCCTGAGCCCCCCACCCCAGCCCCGCTTCAAACCCAGCCGGGGGGGCTCTCCCTCCCCGTAAGCCCCCCCACACACTTCCAGTCTCTCTCTCTCTCCCCAGGTTTAAGGAGTCGCCTGCTTAGGCCAGGCCCACCCAAGGTCAGCTTGGTGGCCCAGAGTCACCTGGCTCATGACCATCAGACGGAAGGACTGGGAGAAGGCGTGCGTGCACCGGGAACAGGGGTCTGGGGGTGTCTTAGAATTCTGCCTGTGGCCGGGGGTCGATAGAGATGAAATGTGGGAGAAGGGGGCAGGGAGGGCCTCCTGAGGGGCATTCATTAGTTTTATTGATTTCAGAGAGGAAGGGAGAGGGAGAGAGAGAGAAGCATCAACGATGAGAGAGAACATGGATGGGCCGCCTCCCGCACGCCCCACCCTGGGGATGGAGCCCGCAACCCGGGCCTGTGCCCTGACCAGGAATCGAACTTCGACCTCCAGGTTCCTAGGACGATGGTCAACCCCTGAGTCACGCGGGCCAGGCCTGAGGGGCATGTGAGGGAGGCCTGCAGGGAGAGCCGGAGGGTCATTCGAGGCAAAGCCAATCACCGTCCAAGGCTACGCACGAGGGGGGCGTGTGGGCTGTGCTGGGCTGACAGTTGCTGTGCAGGTGGACCGGCTAATGCCTGCGACGTGCCTGGCACGGGCAATGGGCGCGATGATGAAGAGCAGCTAGGACAGTCTCCCGTTAGAGACGTCCGGAGGCAGCCAGCTCGCGCCCCCTCTCCGGGCCCTCCCACTTGGGTGGGTCACTTCCCTCTTCCTGGCTCCATATCTGGTCCCCCCCTCCCCACCCCCGATCCCTGCTCGAGTCAGAAGAGCTGGTTAGGAGGGGGCACAGCTCGGGCCCAGGCCTGGAGGTGGGAAGGGAGGGCGGCTGGGCCCGGGCAGCTGGCTGAGTGGCAGCAAGTATTTACGGAGCTCAAGCCCGTGCCAGGCACGGTGCTGGGTGTGGCGAGATAAGGAGGCCCAGGACTTGGTCTCGGAGGCTGAATTCCCAACCACCCTCTCGGGAGGCGGGGAGGAGGGGGGCTGGCGCCGCGGGCCTGGAGCCCGGAGGCAGAGCGCGGCTCAGAAAGTGGTGTTCGTGGGCAGGCGGCCGCCCCTGGGAGGCCCTCTCACATGGAGGCTGGGTGCCCGGCCGGTGTGGCTCAGTGGTTGAGTGTCGACCTATGAACCAGGAGGTCACAGTTCGATTCCCAGTCAGGGCACATGTCAGGGTTGCGGGCTTGATCCCCAGGGTGGGACGTGCAGGAGGCAGCCGATCCATGATTCTCTCTCATCATTGATGTTTCTCTCTCTCTCCCTCTCCCTTCCCTCTCTGAAATCAATAAAAATACATTTTAATAAAATAACAGGCTCTGGCCAGGTAGCTCAGTTAGTTAGAGCATTGCCTCATTGCGCCGAGGTTGTGGGTTCAATCCCGGTCAGGGCACAGACAAGAAAGAATCAACCAATGAGTGCATAGGTAAGTAGGACAACAAACTGGTGTTTCTCTCTCTCTCTCTCTCAAATCAATCAATAAAAAAATTAAAATAGCCATAACCAGTTTGGCTCAGTTTATGGAGTGTCAGCCTGCGGACTCAAGGGGTCCCAGGGTTCGATTCCAGTCAAGGCATATTCCTCGGTTTCCGGCACACCCCCTACTGGGGATGTGACCGCAACCAAGGTACATGCCCTTGACCCAGGACCCTTCAGTCTGCGGGCCGAAGCTCTATCCACTGAACCACACCAGCCAGGGCCCTAAGTAACTCATTTAATCCGAGAGGCTCAATGGATGGCGGTGGCTACAGGACAGGTGGCTTCTGGGCTGGAGCCCTCAGTTTGCCCCTCCGGTAAATGGGGCCATTGTTGGATGCCCTCCCTCAACCGGTTCTGCGCTTGGGATGGTGCTGACCGGGGTGTCTGGCCATGGAGGTGCGTACTAACTGGGGGCCCGCATTTGCACATGGCAATAGGGAGCCACGGAGGAGTCTTGGGGAGGGAGGTGGCTTTGAGGTCACGAAAGCATAACCTGTCCCCCCACCCCCGACCCCCAGCGCCCCAGGCGAAACTGAAGCTACGGCTTCTTGTAGGATCTAGCTTGTGGGAGACCCGGTCTCAGCTGGCACCCCTCGTTTCTGTGCCCAGATTTGATTATTTCCCATCTCCTCTGCTGGTCTGGCAGCTCCTGATGGTGGTGGTGGTGGTGGTGGGGTTCCCAGCTGGTCTTACTACCACTGCCCCCAACTTCCTCCCCGGGTGAGGATGACACGGCCACACGTGCTGAGTGCTCGCTGCCAGCCGGGCTTGGCTCCAAGGCTCAGCGGGATTCTGAGCGGCTCGGCGTGACCACCCCCCTCCCCGGCTCTCCTCCGCCATCTTCCCGCTTCCCTCCTCGCCCGCCACTCCCAGCTGGGATGCCTTCCCTCCGGAGCCTGAAGACAGGGCTGCTCTCTCCCATCACCCCTCTCCCGCCGGCCAGACAGCTGCCCCAGCGGACAATGTCCGGAGAGAGCCGTCGAAGGCGCTGGGGGAGGCAGGTGTCTGTGCACAGGAGGGATGAGAAGGGGTTTCAGGAAGACTGGCTTGGACACAACCTGCTCCTCTGCACTCCTAGGGCCTGAAACAATGTCTCTCTCTCTCTCTCTCTCTCTCTCTCTCTCTCTCTCTCTCTCTCTCACGCACACACACACACACACACACACACACACGTACACACACCACCGCCCGGCCGGTGTTGCTCAATGGTTGAGTGTAGACCAATGAACCCGGAGGTCACAGTTGGATTCCCGGTCAGGGCACCTGCCTGGGTTGCAGGCTCCATCCCCCCAGTAGGGGGCGTGCAGGAGGCAGCCAATGGAGGATGTTTCTCTTTCATCAATGTTTCTATCTCTCTATCCCTCCCCCTTCCTCTCTCTCTAAAAATCAACCAAAACATAGAATAAAAATAAATTTTAAGCCCTGACTGTTTTGGCTCAGTGGATAGAGCGTCGGCCTGCGGACTGAAGGGTCCCAGGTTCGATTCCGGTCAAGGGCATGTGCCTTGGTTGCGGGCACATCGCCAGTGGGGGTGTGTGCAAGAGGCAGCTGATCGATGTTTCTCTCTCGTCGATGTTTCTGACTCTCTATCCCTCTCCCTTCCTCTCTGTAAAAAATCAATAAAAAATATTTTAAAAAAATAAATAAATTTTTAAAAACCACCCAGCCCTGGCCAGGTAGCTCAGCTGCTTAGAGCATCACCCCGATACGCCAGGGTTGCAGGTTCGATCCCCGGTCAGGGCACACACAAGAATCAACCAATGAATGCATCAATAAGTGGAACCACACATTTCTCTCTCTCTCTCTCTCTCTCTCTCTCTCTCTCAAATCAATCAATAAAAAATTAAAAAATAAACACTCAGAGGATTTGTAGAAAATGACCATCTCCGCCCCCAATTGCTTTCTTTCTCTAACACACAGAGCCCGCCCCCCTCATGGCCTTCGCCCAGGCTGTTCCCGCCCCCCCCTCCCCTCTACATTCAGGTCAGAAATCGACCTCAGCAAGCCCCGCCCTCCGCGTGTTTGTCAGCACAGAGCCCTGCAGCGGCCTGGGAGCCCTTATCGATACCTGAGGCTGCACTGCCAATCGGTCATCATCTCAGGCAGCCTTGCCCTGGATGACGGAACGTTCTGGACCCGTGCTGTCCAACAGAGTGGCCACCGGCCACAGGGGGCCACTGGCGCTTGCAATAATGTGAGGAACTTTCCTCTTATTCCCTTTTATTTTAAACTCGTTACCCTACATTTGAATGGAGACAGCTGCCTGTGGGCATCGCGGCTACACCGTCCTGGACAGAGATCTAGGCTTCCGGCTCCACCCTGGCCGGGTGGCTCAGGTAGTGAGAGCATCATCTTGACACACCAAGGTTGCAGGTTCGATCCCCAGTCAGGGCACAGACAAGAGTCAATCAATGAATGCATCAGTATGTGGAATAACGGGATGTCTCTCTCTCTCTCTCTCTCTCTCTCTCTCTCTCTCTCTCTCTCTCTCTCGTCAATCAATAAAAGTTTTTTTAAAATTAGAATTCCAGCCCTGGCCAGTGTGGTTCCGTTGGCTGAAAGGGTGCCAGTTTAATTTCTGGTCAGGGCACATGCCCAGGCTTCGAGCTCCCTCCCCGTCAGGTGCATGTGGGAGGCAGCCAATTGATGTTTCTCTCCCAAATCAATAAAAAGATATTTTAAAATTATTTTAAAAAATAATGTCAGACGTTCCTGACATTCCTCAGGTGCTGGCCTGCACTGATCCCCTTGACCCAGAGGAGCAGCCTGGTGGTGACGCCTGTGGTTGGGGAAAGAATCGCCTGAGCCTTAAGGGACACTTGAAAATGGGACTGAATCTAACGACGGTTTTGCGGACCTCGCTACACTGGTGAAAGGTATTCACACCTTCCACAGGTCTTAACTTCCTTGGGTCACCTTGATCAGCCCCAAGGACCCAAGGTGTTCAAAACCGAAGACACCAGGGGCCTCAAGTTGCACGAAGTGCAGAACAAGTGTCAGAAGGATTCGCTCTGATCAGGGCTCAAGAACAAACATAAAGCCTCTGAGCCTATCGGTGATGCTCCCAAGGCTGAGATCAAGCCCAAGAGCCCAGACTGTGTGTTTGTAGGAGGAGTGGTTCTTTGCAACGCTGCAGCCAGTGGCACGGCTCCTGCAAACATGGCCAAGCATTCTACCAGCAAACCTCAGAGAGCTGCAGCCAGCCAGCAGGACCAGCAAAACTTCCTGGAAGCCGGTCCATCCCTGCTGCTTGACACAGTCACTGCAGGGAAGGAACATCTGCACAGCATACGTTTCAAGGGACCTGGCGTATATGGCATACTGTTCTTAATATGTTTGCTCCCCTTCTTGGTGCTATGTGTTTTAACCAAGGTCACCTCTCCGAGAAAGGTTGTTTCCCCAGGTAGGGATTTTCCCCTGAAGTTAGGGAGGGAACAAAACCCCTTAACTAAGGGCCAGGCGGGTAGTTAATCACTTTAACTACAAAAAATCACGCTTAAGCTACATAATCTTTACTCCCTGGAATGGAGATAAGAAATGCCCTAACCTTTGGCATAGAAATTGAGAGGATTAAAATCAACTGGTATAAATACAGATGTAACAAGAAAATAAAAAACAGAACCTGGCTGGAATCCTGGCTAGAGAATCTGGCTAGGCTGCTGATCAACTGAACGCTGTCTCTGTGTCATTCCTTCTTCGCCGACTCCGTCCACACTTTGGGAACCCCTGGACTTGCTGGGGTTGCACCCCAACAAAAACTAAGAGCCATGGGCTGGAAAAAAAAACAAAGAAACAAAGAAAACTACTCCAGGAGAGCTGAGGAGAGGAAGCAGTCAGGGAACAAAGTCAAGGCATGCCGGAAGCCGGTCCATCCTTGCTGCTTGACACAGTCGCTGCAGGAAAGAAACATCTGCACAGCTTATGTTTCAAGGGACCTGGAGTATATGGCATACTGTTCTTAATATTTGCTCCTCTTCTTAGCGCTATGTGTTTTAACCAAGGTCGCCTCTCCGAGAAAGGTTGTTTCCCCAGGTAAGGATTTTTCCCTGGAGTTAGGGATTAACAGGACTAAGGAAGGGAATGAATCAGTAAAACCCCCTAGTGTTACAGAAATACCATGTACTACTTATAAAGAACTTGGACTAAGACTGTTGGCAATAAATTTGGGACTTGTTGGGCCCACATCCCCAGGGGTCTGCCCATCAGGGAAAGCACCAAAGCCTATACCCCTGGAGACCCACCGACACAGGGCAGTCCCAGGGAAGGCAAGAGGTGAGGCTGGGAGGACATAACCTTTACTGGGTAGGATAATCTTCTTCAGTCACTTTCTTGTAGCCTATCAGTAGAGCAGTGACCTTGGAATAGCCCTTATAATGGAACACAGAGATTAACCTAGAGAGGATTAAACTCAACAGAACTAAATTAACAAACACCCTAACCTTTGGAATAGAGTGGATAGGATTATACTCAACAGAACTAGATTAACAAACACCCTAACCTTTGGAATAGAATGGATAGGATTAAAATCAACTGGTATAAATACAGATGTAACAGGAGAATAAAGACAGAACCTGGCTGGAGAACCTAGCTGGAGAGAACCTGTCTGGAGAACCTGGCTAGGCTGCTGATCGACTGAACGCCGTCTCTGTGTCATTCCTTCTTCGCCGACTCCATCCACACCTTTGGGAACCCCTCGGCCTGCTGGGATTGGACCCCAACAAAGTCAGAGGAGAAGCTAGCCATTCCCAAGATGAAGAGAAAGAAAAGTCATCCTGAGCTGCCGCAAGAGGCCATCAAAAAGCCTCGCAGCGGTCTGCACATGCACCTGCTGGAGTCTACGCAGGTTTTCCACGCACTGGGCAAGAGGAGTGATGAGAAAACTGACCCGTCTTCCTCGCGGGCCCTGGGAAACTCAAGCAACCCCAAAGGCCCCCAGCCACGCCCAGTTTTCAAACCATGGCTGGGTACACGCCCCCGTGAGGGCAAAGGTCCTGTGAAAACTCAAGTCAAACCCCAAAAACCACACGGAAGTGCTGACAAAGGGTCTCCACCTCCATCCCAGGACAAGCTGCCTTCTCCCGGGAAGGTCAAGTTGGTGCCATCGGTTTGTCCACCCACGGACAAGCCTCCAGCTCGACCTGTTCCTCGCAGGCCACCGTCTCGGGCATCGCGTCGGCCTGCTGTGACCAACCCCGCCAAGCCTGCTGCAGTCAACGCATCCCTGCCAGCTCCTGTATCTGTGACAGGTCCTGGCAGATCAGCTCAGCCAATGTCGACCAACTCAGCCGGACCAGGTTTCGACAACCCTGCCCGGCCTCCTGTCCCTCGGCCTCCTGCTTCTAGGCCTGGGCCCTACAGAACATCATCTTGTGCTTCCTGGAAGCGGGAGCCTGTTCACTCTGCTGTGAGCCAGCAGCCCCGGGCCCCGCCCAGGCCTCACAACCCCTCTCCACTCCAGCATTACACCCGCCAACCAATTCCATGGAGGACACCTGAGGTTCCGGGGCCGGTGATGTCAACACCCATCACAAATGAGCTGAGGCCAGAACGGGAGGCCATGAAGAGGAAGGCTCAACTAGAGGCTGAGAAGGCTGCCAAATTGGGGAGAAGTCGTCAGCATTTCACTGAGAGGGAAGAGGCAATGGAGCTTGCTCGGTACTATGGCTGTGCGATGTAGGAGATGCTGGGAGTGCGGGTGCCACTCTGGGTACCTGCTGTTTTTCCATAGATAGGTGGATCCATAGATAGATAGGTAGATAATAGATAGATATGAATTTCAGAATATTGATATATTTTATAACAATAATGCCCGCCCTAACTGGTTTGGCTCAGTGGATAGAGCGTTGGCCTGCGGACTGAAAGGTCCCGGGTTCGATTCCAGTCAAGGGCATGTGCCTTGGTTGCGGGAGCTCCATCCCCAGGCAGGTGCATGTGGGAGGCAGCCAATGGATGTTTCTCTCTCTCAAATCAATAAAAAGATATTTTTAAATTATTTTTTTATTTTTTTAAATATATTTTATTGATTTTTTACAGAGAGGAAGGGAGAGAGAGAGTTAGAAACATCGATGAGAGAGAAACATCGATCAGCTGCCTCCTGCACATCTCCCACTGGGGATGTGCCTGCAACCCAGATACATGCCCTTGACCGGAATCGAACCTGGGACCCTTCAGTCCACAGGCCGACGCTCTATCCACTGAGCCAAACCGGTTTCGGCTTAAAATTATTTTTTAAAAACACATTCCAGCTCCTCTGAGAGGGTCGTGGCTTCGTCTGGGCATCCTCAGAGCTCAGCACTGGGCCTGCGTTTGCTGAAATGAGAGCACCTGCCGGATTCCAGGGGGGCCGTTGGGCTCCCCGCAGCTGCCTGCGGACGATGGTAACTCTTCTCCCACTCCTCCTGCGTCTTCTTTGGCTAAACTCTGCATCCTTCCCGCAGGAAACCCGCGTTCACAGACTGTGGGCCGGACCCTGGCTCACCCAGACCCTCTCCCACTCCCCCCTCCACAGACAGCCTCACTCTCCTTCACGAACTCACATTTATTCACAGACAGATAGAGGGGCAGGGGCGGACCTTTGCTCACTGGGGACCCCCAAGGCCTGGCAGTTCCAAAGAGGTGACTGTGTCCAGTGTGTACAAACAGGGCAGCGGGCGGGGGTCCCCCAGTCTCCATCCTTCCGGCCAGTGTCCTGCCCCCCCCCCCTTTCCAAGGGGCCCTGCCTCCAACGCGCGAGCTGGGTGAGCAGTTCCCAACCGGCAAAGGGGACCTGGGGGGGCGGGTGAGGGCGAGGGAGGGGCGCGCGAGGCCCCCCCCTTAGTGTCAGGGCTGCGAGGGGCGGTGGGCAGGTGGAGGAGGGACCCCCCTCCTTCAACTTCTCTCCTCCATATTGCAAACCGGGGGCCGGCTGGAGGGGCCGGGGGCGAGGGCGCGGCGAGGGTCAGGAGGCCAGGCCGCCCAAGCCCCGCAGGTGCGCTTTGCTGTCAGTCTCGTCCTCCTCCATTTCGAAGGCGGAGTGGTCTTGGCTGTCGAAGCAGGAGGCGCTGAGGAAGACAGGGGGGGCCGGCGGCGACCGGGGCGGGCTCCCCGGGGAGGGCGGCTCCTCCTTGATGTGTGC
>NW_005877353.1:0-8746 GCF_000147115.1 Myotis lucifugus
CACCTTTGTGAACTCAGTGAATGAAGTCATGTCTACAAACTCTACCAGGAAACGTGTGGTGGTGGTGGAAAGCTCTTATGGTCACAGAACTTTCTTGGTAAACAATGTGGGCCCCTCCTTCAATGTGACTCTTTTGACTCCCTTGAAGAAGAAAAAATGCCTCTATCTTTCACCAGATTATCTATATTTCTATAGGAAAAAAATGTCTGTTTTAGGAATCATTTTAGAAGCTGTATTCTGTGAGGGTAGGAAGGATACTTTTTCTAAGACAAGGCTTGAAGTCCATTCATCTCTACAACCAGGGAGAAGGATAGTGGATGCTGACCCACCTCCACGTGGTCACCTGCCTGGGGCAAGGCTGGACCTCCAGGCCAGACTTCCTTAGAGCCAATGGATCTGCGATTCCAAAGTTCTTCACAAGCTAATTAATAGAAGAAAATTGTTTGCTCTCTTTTCCTTCACTCTGTCCTTCCTGTTACCCTTTGGCATAGTTAAGTTGTCTGGTATCTTACAAAATAAATGAATAAATTTAGCTCCTTCCTTTCTTCCTTCAAAAGAACATAATAAACAGAGCCTGTGGCATACCAACAGTTGGCTTTTTGTTGCTTCTCAAACATGAAAGCCAAATATTCTCTAGCACGTACAGCCCATGCCTGTGCATTATGTTCTAACTAATAAATGCTGTCATGATTGCATAGATGTGAGTATATTTGAGCTTAAGCTGTTCCCTGTGATAAACTATCGCATCTGAAGAGTGATACAACATTAATAAAGTAGCTGTGATGGTTTCAATCTAATTCCAGTGTTCTAAAACTCCCTGGTGACTGAAGTTGTTATATGGCTCTGTTATAATGGCCTTATAATCATAATGGATAAAACGTAGGCAGTTTGTAGTTTGGAGGGTGCTAACTATTGAACTGATGAACCCCTTTAGCTTTTTCTTGTCTGGGAAGTTCTTTATATGTTCTTTGATTCTAAATGATAGCTTTGCCAGGTAGAGTAATCTCAGTTGTAGGTCCTCGCTTTTTATCACTTTGAATATTTCGTGTCACTCTCCTCTGGCCTGCAAAATTGCTGTTGAGAAATCAGCTGATAGTCTTATGAGAGCTCCCTTGTAGGTAAATAACTGCTTTTCTCTTGGTGTTTTTAAGAATTTGTCTTTAACCTTTGACATTTTAATTATGATGTGTCTGGGTGTGGACCTCTTAGAGTCCATCTTGTTTGGGATTCTGTGCATTCTGGACTTGTATGTCTATTTCCTTCACCATGTTAAGGAAGTATTCTGTCATTTTTTCACATAGGTTTTCTTTTTACTTCTTTTGTTGTTGTTGTTATTGTTGACAATATTACAGATGTCTCCCATTTTCTCCTCCATTTACCCCTCTCCAGCCAGCCCCCACCCTCCCCCAGGTCATATAGGTTTTCAGTTTTTTGTTCTTTCTCTTCTCCTTCCAGCACACCCATGATGTGAATGTTGGTATGCTTGAAGTTGTCCCAGTGGTTCCCTATACTATCCTCATTTTCTTTTGGATTCGTTTTTCTTTTTGCTATTCTGATTGGGTGTTTTTTGCTTTTGCTTCCTTATCTTCCAAATCTCTGTTATGATCCTCTGCTTCACTGTTGATTTCCTGTAATGTAATCATTTCATTTTATGTATTCTTCATTTCTGCCTGGTTCTTTTTTATGCCTTCATTTTTATGTTTCCTATCTCTTTGTTGGAGTTCTCACTAAGTTCATCTACTCTTCCCCTGAGTTCGGTGAGCATCCTTATAACCAGTGTTTTGAACTCTGTACCTAGTAGATCCTCTATCTATTTTGTTTAGTTCTTTGTTCTGTTCTTTCATTTGAAACATGCTCCTTTGTCTCCTCATTTTGGCAGCCTCCCTGGGTTTGTTTCTACATATTAGGAAGAGCTGCCATGTTTCCTGGGTTTGGTAGAACGGCCTATATACTAGATGTTCTGGAGGGTCCAGTGGCACAGACTCCCTGATCACATAGGCTGGGCACTCCAGGTGTGTCCCCTCCCATGTGGACTATGTACACCCTCCTATTGTAGTTGAGCTGTCATTGCTATTGGCACTCAGGCTGATGGGTTGTGAGGACTGGCCATTACCACAGAAGTGGCTCTGTTGTGCAGGGGCCCACCCCACGGAGCAGTACAGATTTCAGCATGGTAAATGGGTTTCTGTACATAAATATATTACCTGGTTATGTCGGCTGAGAAAGCCTAGGAGCAATAAGCTCACTCAGCCCCCATACCTTGTTTCTAAATGTCATCCTATATAATAAAAGCCCAGTGACCAAACGGCAGAACTACCAGAACGACAGGTCGACCAGTCACTATGACATGCACTGACCACCAGGGGGCAGACGCTCAACGCAGGAGCTGCCCCCTGGTGGTCAGTGCCCTCCCACAGTGCGAGCACCGCTTGGCTGACTGGGATGAGCGACGCTCCCACAGTGGGCCAATCCCCGCAGGCCACGCCCCCCCCCCGCCCCCCCAGTGCACGAATCCATGCATGGGGCCTCTAGTTCCCCAATAAAAGGAACCAAGTTTCCTTGAAGAAGCAGTTGATTCCAGGGCTCAGGCAGGGAAAACATATAATGAGTCTAGAGAACATCTAATAGTGCCAAAAAATAAGGAAATGCTTAAAGAAAGAAAGAAAAAGATAGACAAGAGCTTTTTTTTTTCTTTTGAATTATTTCAGCCAATATAGTCAGGGGGTCTTATCAGGCATATTACCTCACTAGTGCTGACCAGGAAATTCCAGACTGATTGGTTTAAAATTCCACTCTGGAAAAGAGTCTAAAACTCCACTTAGGTTAGGTATTAAATCTTTTTTTTTTTTTTAGTCCTCACCTGAGGACATGCTTAGAGAGAGGAAGAGGCAGGAGAGAGAAAGAAATTCATGTGAGAGGTGGCCTTCTGTACACACACCAACTGGTGATGGAATCCGCAACCCGAGCATGTGCCCTGACCAGGAATCGAATCAGCAACCTTTCAGTGCAAAGGACACTGCGTCACGCCACTGGGCGACAAGAGTTTCTTGAAAGAACACAAAAAATGTGGCCAAAGCTGGGACAATTGGGGCAGCAAAATAAAGAATGATAGCATTGAATTGTAACCCATAAATTAACTTAATATCCAGGAGTCCAAACTGATTAAAAAACAAACAAATAGAAGAGAAGGGACAGCTCTTCCTTAAGTAGAATCCAGATAATAAATGTGAGAGGAAAGTGGGAAGCAGAATCACCATTAGGCAAACCCCACAGTAATAATTGTTTCAGACAAGGTCACCAGATGGATGCTAAAATTAGTGGCAGTGTTTGAGGAGAAGCAGGATTTTCCTAGTCTCTGCACATTTCCCCCAAGATACTTATTTACTACAAAGGTAAAGATAGTCACTGCCGTGGAGAAACCAGCAGACACCAGTTTAACCAAGTGATCAAGGGAGACATCACCAGTAATAGACACACTGACATCAGGAACCCCTCCATGGGATGCACTGAGAAGATCATTTGCGTAGTACTCTTGCTAAAAATGCCTCACTTCATTCCAGTCATGAAAAAACATTAGACAAAGCCAAACTGAGGGACATTCTACAAAATAACTGTCCAATTCTCTTCAAAAGTGTCAATGCCAAGAAAGTCAAGGAAAGACTAAGGCGATAGTAACTGAATGCACTATGAGGTCATCTTGGACAGGATCCTCAGAAGAAAAAGGACGTTAGTGGAAAAAATGGTGACATTCAAATAAGGTCTGTAGTTTAATTCATAATATTGTGTGAATGTCAATTCCCTGTTCTTGAGAAGTATACCATGCTTATGTAAGACATTAACATTAAGGAAAGTGGCATAAAGGATAAGAAGGGTTTTGTACTACTTTTGTGTCTTTTCTGTAGATAAAAAAAAAAAGTAGTTCAAAATTTTTAAAAAATGAAAGGGAGGCTTTTATTAATTAATATTGCAACCATCTCTTTAACCAAAGAGGATCCAAACTAGCTTTAAAGCAGGTCAGGCAGCCAACTATCCTTTGTATTCTTGCTACTCACCATTCCTTTCCATGCCTTACAGCTCTCAATTCCACGTATTTCTAGACCAATGATGGCGAACCTTTTGAGCTCGGCGTGTCAGCATTTTGAAAAACCCTAACTTAACTCTGGTGCCATGTCACATATAGAAATTTTTTGATATTTGCAACCATAGTAAAAGAAAGACTTATATTTTTGATATTTATTTTATATATTTAAATGCCATTTAACAAAGAAAAATCAACCAAAAAAAATGAGTTCGCGTGTCACCTCTGACACGCGTGTCATAGGTTCGCCATCACTGTTCTAGACGAATGGGTCGAACTAATATCCTGGGCGAAAAGCTCTTTCCTTTGGGTCAGAAAAGACATAACATGCGTCTCCTCTGTGTGTGGACAATTTAGTTTTCAAGCTGACCAGGGCTTTATCTGGAATCTCTTCTGAGACTATGATGCAGGCAGCAGCGTTTTTTTCCTCTTCCTGGACCTTCCCATTGCCCTGGGAAGTGCTTTGAGCAGGACCGGAGGCAGCCTGTTTGTACTAACATTTTACTTTTGAAATGTTCAAGCACACAGAAAAATAGAGAGAATATAATAAATGTCCTGTCAGCGTGTCCTTAACTAGACATGTATCCTTTCCAAGGGCCATCAGTGGTCCCTGTTCTGCACGGTGAGCATGAAGGTGGCAGTACCTGGCTTCTTTCATATTTATTTTTATACTCTTGGTTTGGGAATGATGTCTTGTTTCTTGGCCACTTCATCCATAGGAGCAACCGCTCTATTGCAGAGACCCCAAAAAAGATCCATCCTCTCTCCCACCCCCTTTGCACAGTGCAGATTGAGGTCATTCCTGGGATGCCTCGTGGAAGAGGGAACTCTTTAAATGTTCTGCGTTAAGCACCCAAATTCAGCTCATGCTTTTACTCTAATCTCCAAATCACTTTTTGCTGTAACAGAAGCTGAAATCATGTTTCGCAGATTCAGCTTCTGTGTTACTGGACACAGAACGGCCACGGAGCTAGAGCTCTTCTAGTTGTTCATCCGAGTTTTCCCATCAGTAACTCAGGTGGAGGACGCTCAGGTTTTACTCCCAATAAAGGATTTCAGCAATTTTGGGTCATCAGGAAGTATTGATCTAAATGGATGCTGAAATGAGACGTATTAGATGCTCGTTTCCCCGAGGGGAAGACAGGTTTTTACATCTGCCTCCATGTAGGTTATGGAGTGTGAGGCCACACCTCTTTGAGAGTGCGCTGCACGGGAAGCCCGACAGGGGAGGGACATGCACTTCAGGACACCCGACTTCCATGCGTTTAGCCATCACCTAGCAGTGTTACGCTCAGGTATGACTTTATTTCCTGGTGGTGAGAAGGAATGCATTTCTTGATCCAGGATGACAGAATGCAAGATGTCTACATGGAGAGAAAATGTCTTGTGTTACAAGTTGAAACAAAAAGAGACAACATTTTTATGTAAATAGAACGGAAGGTAAAGATTTCTGAGATGGTTCTTCGCCAACAGGATGGGGCAAAAGTAGGTTCACAGTTTTTTGTATGGAGAGGAATACAGTAATGAATAAATAGTCATACAAGGCTAAACGCTGTGTTTCACGTGCTCACAACCGTAAACTTACTTTTGCCCCACCCTGCATTTTAAGTTAAAACAGCCTCTTGCTGCAATCAAAAGAAGAGGAATACCCCTATGCAATAGCCTCTACTGCCATCGTCTTGGAATTGCTACTAAGAAAATATTATTTCACCACACCTCTCCATCTTTGGAGTAGAATTATTTTCTGTAATTTTTTTTTCAGTTCAGCTGCCATTTCTGGTTGAGAATGACATTATGGGTTCACGGGGATTTTGTGAGTTTCTGTATCTGGGGAGAGAAAAGAGAATAGGTTGAAGAAGTTTGGGGTCAGTATTACTTTTTTTAGTTCATGGTGATATTTCAAACACTAAGAAAAAAATTAAAATGTGCTGTTTCTGCTGAGTGGAGATGGGAGAGAGTTCGTGCTGTATGGAGAAATAGGTATGGCACTTCTCCGGGTGTTAGACCCTGGACATATAGCACGGCGCTGTCTCAAAGCGGGGTCACAAATGAGTCTCAAAAATGCATTGGTCTGTCCTCTTTTACAAGGTTCTCATCTTTCCTAGTAAAGGTAGGTGGTAATCAAATAACTAGCCTTTCTTTTCTAGACAAAGAAGCTAAACAGTAGCTTATAACCAATAACCGGTAGCTTATGACTCCATGAGTTATTAAAAAAAGTTAGCTACCCTCTAATAAACTAGGAAAGCATCCAAATATTTTAGGAAAGCTTTTCATCACAAAGGTTTAAAATCTTTAAAAATTGTTTTGGAACTTAAAAGATTATACATACACACATACACACACACACACATATGTGACGTGTATATGTAGATAAAACTTAAATGGTACACTTCATTCCCCCACGTGCAGAACAGCAACACATTGATTATGCTTCTCAGAAGGGCTTTTACCATCGTGCACCCACACACGTTTCCAGGCCTGAGATAATGAGGCCATCCCATGAATGTTACATGAGAAAACCAAGGTGAACACAAGAACCAAGCCTACTATTCGTGGCTGATATAAAATCAGTGATATTTTATCTGACATCAACAGATATGGGCATCGAAGGTTACTGCCCTCTCAGTCGCCACAACTGTCCCCAGTTAGTGACAAAGTACAGTGCCGGAGTGTGGGCTGGCCGTAGGACAGGGCCCTGTAGCCGTGCGGCCTGCCTGGTGGCCCCACCACCGGGAGCCTGGGGCAGTGGGAGCCGGGTTTTTCTAAGACGGGTGTAATGGGTAACAAGAAGGCAAGTCCAGGCTGCCAGGCCAGGTCCTCTGTTGTTCCCGGGACTCAGTGTGTGCTGGGCTAGAGGCCCCACAAACATGCTATAGACCGAGTACTTCTCAGTCTGCTCATGATCCGAAACCCTGTCGTGGACAGAGCTCACTCCATCTCAGCTGTGGGGTGCAGAGGGTCACACAGGCTCAGACCCCCTTAGCACGCTGGCCACACAGCCTTTGAAGGGACAGCTTTATCCTGATACCCAGCAGGTCTCGGGCTCCGTCTCGGCTGGATCCCCGCTGCCAGGAACCTCGGGGAATTCCTGGTGCGTGGATGGCGCCCCGTGAGCACTGGGTGTAGCATTTCTCAGAGCTGCCAGACGCATGCATTGCTGCGTTCTCACTCTTCCTCAGGAATGGAGGACCGTAGTGGGGGCAGATTTCTGAATGAAAACCAGAGGAGAGTAACAGAAACCGAAGCCCCACACCGCTTCATGTCCAGAACTTAAAAAGAGAGGAAAGGATTCACTTTTCCAAAACGTTTGCTTTTTAGCTGAGAAATAAATTTAATCTTGCGCCTAATTCCCCTGGTTTTCCAGCCTCAGCTAAGGCAGAAAAGCAACCCATTGCATTATTGACCGGCCCCATGGGCCTGAGGTTAGGGGTGCACCGTTCCCTCTGCAGGAAGCAGGCAGGCCCTCCTTCTCGCTGCCAGGTTATCTGCTATCATTTTGCTCTCTTTCTGTCACCTTTGATATGGTAATGATTTTTCACAAGAAAAGCCTTTTTTTTTTGAGTGCTTAAGGAATTAAAGGTGAGTGAGAGGTGGAAGGTGTTAATAAGGATGGCAGTTTGTCATAAAAGAATAAATAAGTACACCCCTTGGAGTGAAAAAAGAAAAGACAGAAAGGAAAGGGAGCCGAGTGGGAGGACAGCAGCAGCATCTCCGGGCAGAGGCGGGAGCGTGTTCCTAACAGGCTGGCTTAAGGCCCTCTTAACGCCGTGTAGTCGCTCTCCCTGCCGTCATTGATTTCCCTCTGCCCTCCGCAGACCCAGCTGCGGCTCAGCCTTGTGTCTTCCACGTGACGCTGAGCCGAATCAGATTTTCCTTTTAGTTGTTCGATCAAATTTCCCTTCCTAGAGCTTAGAAGGCACACTTGGGACCACATAGTAATTGCCTCCCCACACTGAACTGCTGATACCTTTATTGGATTGGCATAGGGTTTCAGAGGACTGTGTTTAACATGCAGTGAGCCGCAGCAATGCAAACAGCTCCAGTGTTTAAACAAGCATCCATTAGGCCCGGAAGCAAGGCGGTGCCAGCCCGCTGGGTGCTCTGTAGCGCTGGCAGCTTGAGGTGAGCAGGGCAGAGCTGGGCGCTGGAGTGGAGAGGGCAGGCGAGGAACCGGGTGTCCGCGAAGGAGCAGATCCTCCTCAGACTTTCGGAAGAGGGAGTGCAGGAGGGAGGCAGGCAGAGATGTTGTGGCTGGGGACATGTGCAAAGCTCATTAATATCTCATTATGTTAGAATTGCAATCTCCCCGCAGATCGGCGATAACATGTGCCATGCCAGAGGAAGGGCTCTGGGAAAGCAGCCGCCCCCCCCCTTCCCCCCTCCACACACACACACTTTTTTGCAAGCCCCAGCAAGCTGCAGACGCCTGTTTTGCACTGGGCGAGTGGCGGTGTGGAATTTGCGAGGGGAGGCAGTGAGAAAACCCCAGAGGAGCAATAGTGAGCAGCACTGTAGAGTGAAGTGAGACTGAAAACTAGTTTGTAAATAACAAAGTGCCCAGCTTTCCAGCGTGCCAGCAAGCCACCGGGAGGGTGGAGAGTAGACTGGCAGCCAGGAAAGGGAAATTGTGGGTGTTCAGTATGAGTCCTCCCGGAGCCTGGCTGTGAG
>NW_005877354.1:0-8746 GCF_000147115.1 Myotis lucifugus
GATGCATGAATGTGTAGATGAACATCGGAATTAGTCATGATTACCCTTCCGTAAGCCCTGTGCCAGGCTTCTACACGGAGTGTCTGGAATTCTTACAAAAGCAGCCTTGGTGTCATTTATGCTCCTTGTAGAAACAAAGGAAAGGAAGCTCAGGACAACCAGCACTATCTTAGCCAAGGACACTTCATGGGTAGCGGTGGCATCCAAGATGCAAGTGCACATCTGCACCCGCCCACATATCATCCCACCATCCAGCTCTGCCTCCCTTAAGCATCAGAAATTCTACTTCTCACATCATCTACTGAATCAGTGGAAGAAAAACCCTAAAGCTAACAAAACTGAACAAAATGTAACTCTATATTTTACTAAATTTATAAAAGTGGCTTAACTAATGAGATAGTCTTTATACAAACAACCTTCAACCAAGGCGAGAAGCTATTGCCATTGTCCAACAGAAGGCAGCTGACTCAGTCTATGGGCGAGGAAAGCCTGCCCTCCACAGGCGCTGGGCGGTATGGCTCCCAGCCCAGGTGATTGGTGAAGGAGGAGGCACAGAAAGAGGATGTGAAGATCTCTGTACTTGGCAGAAGCAGAAGAGAAAAAGAGAAGTAAGGGGGGTGGAGGGAGAAGGAGAGGGGAGGAGGCACGTGGAAGGGTAGGAAGAGCTGGAGGAGGAGGAAGAGGTCATGAGGACCACAATAATAAAAACACAAGAATGACAACACAGACTCACAATGCTCTAATTTACCTTCTTATTTCGCAAGCACTTCAGCATGAATTTCATCTAATGTCGTTACCATGATTGCAGTTCTGAAAATTCTGAGATTTTTTTAAAGCTCTGTTCCCTTGGCTTCTACAAACAGACCAAGGGCGGGCTGGGTTCTAGATGATTCTCCTGTCTTTTCTGGGCCCAATGCCAGGTTCATCCTGTGACTCATTCCATCATCTGTGGGAGGGATTAAGTGGCCGCCAGGAGAATAAAAGGAGGAGTCTGGGCTCTCACCTCCAAAGTGATCCTTCTTCCTGCCACATCCAGTGACCAGCCAACAGCAGCTGCCTGAGCCATGAAGCTGGTGGTGGTCCTCATGCTGAGCGCCCTCCCCCTTTCCTGCTATGCCGGTGAGTGCTGACAGGGCCAGGCTTTGGGGGAGGTGGGTGTCAGGGCCCCTGTGGCAGACCTCCTGCTCCCCAACCCCCAGGCCAGAGCACCTCCTTTCTCTGGTGTCTTCATTCGTCATGGCTCCATCGTGTTTGGCTCTGTGGGCTGTGGAAGCCAGGGAGCTGGAGGTGTTGTGTGTGGGAGGGGGGACAAGGAAGCAGATGTCTTGCTGCTCAGAGAAGATCCAAGACCCTGAGTTTGCTCTCCCAGAATTGAGGACTCGGACCATTGCCCATAATCTCTCTGAATGTCTGTCTCTACTGGGAGGTAAAAAGATGACAATCGTCATGGTTACGCCCAGCAAGGAGTTGGTCCTCTGGAACTGAGCCTGGCTTTGTGTGCTTTCTTCCAAGGTTCTGGCTGCCAAAGGTTGGAGGACATGATTGATAACACCATTGATCCTTCGGTGACGGAGGATCAATTCATCGAAGGTCTTGAAGAGTTCATACCGGATGATAACACTAAACCGCTTCTTAGGGAATTTAAGCAGTGCTTTCTCGACCAGAGTAACAGAACTCTGAGCAATGTACAAGTGATGATGGTAATGTGGGTTTCTTCCTACCTGCCCTTGAAGCACTGGCCAGGGACACGCGGGCTCTCAGTGTGCTACTAACTTCTTAACAGCACGTGTTGGTCACGCTTCATGTACCTCAGTGAACGTGGGTGCTGACATCCAGAAAGCCATGCAAGGGGCCCGGGCTGGTTTGCCTGCTCATGTGGTGGAGTCTTTAGTGAGTGACACATGAGAAAGGCCACGAGGGAGCGGAGTGCTTGGGCAAAAGCTTGCCTACCCCTCAGCCCAGAAACATCTGATTCTCAAGAGAACTCTCACGTTGACGAGTGATAAACACAAATAGGAAAGCGTTTTAAAGAATTTTCTACGGAGAGCAGAAAGTTACATGTCAGGCAGATCCCACCTCTCAGGAACGCGATTCCCAGTGCCCTTTGGAGCATCCACTTTTGCTAGAATAAGTGGCTGAACGTCCTGGCCATGAAGGAAGGCCCCATGAGTGACAAGTAGACTCCTTGGCTATGAACCCGCCATGGGTGGTGGAATTGTTGAAAACAAAAGTCAGTATAAGCAAGGAGACCTTCTTTCTATTTAGAACAGATATGGTTCAGATTTTCCTGGTATTCATTCCCTACCCAAACAGCCCATTGCAAACCATCCAGGGCAGCAATAGAGAAATATTGCCCCAGCAGAGACATAAACATCTGCTTAACTAGGAGCTTTCTGACACAGGTGTCTGACAAGCTGGGGAATCTGCAGGAACCATGATAAACATAAGCGCGTCAGGAAAGGACACGTGTTGTGATGTGTGCAGTGGCCAGTCTCTGAGGAACAGGCAGAGCATGGCTTCCAGCGGAGGGTGGGGGCGTGGGAGTCGTTCAGGGCCCGGGCTGCACTTGAGTGAGAGGAGAAGGCCCTGGAGGTTGAGACCTCAACACGCCTAAACTGTCCATTGAAAAGGGTGCAAGGGTCCTATTTATGGGACAGGCATTGACCATAATCACACCTGAAGCCATGAGCAGCCCCTTCAATGGCAGGTGATGGCCTTTCTCTTTGCAAACGGAGGTCAGACAAACCCCTGGAGTGGGCGGCCCCCAGATGCACACAGGCTCCTGCTGGGCTGAGACCCGGAGAAATGGCAGCACAGCAGGTGCATGGGAGGCCTCTTTCAAAGCAGAGGAAACGCGCAGGGAAAGGCTCCCAGGGCCCCGGCTGGACCTGGTCTGGAAGCAGCGCCTCCTTGGCATCAGGACGTGCCTCCTGAGCGACAGAACAAGGAGAGAATTCTGGCTGAGCCCAGCCTGCTTCTCTCCGTGGGTGCCGACACAGCCGGGAAACAAGGAGAGGCCACATCTGTGCTCCAGGACGGCCCCTGTGGGAGAGGGGGTGTGAGTGCTTCTTGTCTGTTTCCAGGACGCCATATTCAACAGCAGGCAGTGTGCCTCCTACTGACCGACAGGACCTTTCCTCCGACGACAGATGGCCCGACAGCGACTCTCCATGGCAGAACCACAGCTTAGCTCCCCTCTGTGCCTTTTGATCCTGAAACTGCAAGACAATTGTTGAAACCTCCCCCACATGTTCATTTCAATAAAGCACCTGCAACAGCAAGGCTCTCTTTGGTTACTGACTCAAATGGGGACCTCAGGAGACTCCCCTCACACTGCACTGCTCACAGCAGGGACAGGGGAGTTCTGTACAGAACTCGTGGATGAGATGCCGGATCTGCAGGAAGTACTGCCCCTGAGCATTCCAAGCCCAACAGGACCCTGTTCCTGGGATGGTGTCCTTTCCGCACCTCCCCCCCCCGCCATACCCCCCCCCCCCCGCAGTCATCCCCAGGACCCTCTGGGCCGAGCACAGGTGTTCAGGCTCCAGGACCCACCCAAGTCCTCACGTCCACAATGCACCCTCTCCCGAGGGCCGGGCTCCCCTCTGGGGCTCTCTGTCCCTGACCTGAGGTGCGGGGAGGGAGCAGAGCAGTGAGAGAGGGGACTCGGGCAAAGCAGGGCTGCCTCCTGTCTTGAACGCCCTCCCACTTCTCCAGAACACGCCCCCCCCCACCCGCCTAGGGCCTGACACCACTAGGCCCAGGCAAAGGACCCTTTCCCCACACCCACAGCTTATAGCTTACCCAACACACACACAAACACACACACACACACACACACGTGCGTTCGCACACACCTGAACACACACACATGCACACACACTCACATGCAGACACACATATGCATGCACACACACTGACATGCAAACAGTTGTATAGTGTGAACTCCTGGGCCATGCAGTCCTGGGGCTCTGAGGCCTTTGGGAAGTGCCCTTTGCTCCTGCTTGACCCTGGCCATTTGCAGAGGCGTCTGTCCCTTCGCAGTTGGTGTGGACATTGTGATGGAGCCCTGAAGGCCCTGCGTTGTGAAAGTTGCTGAGTTGAAGGTAAATGGTACCTCAGATGAAAACTCTATATTTTTCCACGTCTAAGCGTGATAAACACAGAGTTCTGAGTGGATACAGACTGTACATACTGTCCTACTGTGCTCAGGCTGCCTAAGGAGGTGCATAGACCAGGTGGCTGAAGCAAACATTTATTGAGACTGGGAACTCCAAGGTCAAGGTGCCGGCAGAGTCAGTGTCTGTGGGGTCCTTATACCCAACCCCAACTGCCGGACCTGCCACGGATCGGCCACCCACACCCCGATCAGTGGCAGGACAGGCCCATGAACTTCCAGTGTTCCTTTCCCCCGGGAGGATCCACCTGTGCATGAATTTGTGACCGGGCCTCTAATAAAAGTATAAGCAGAAGAAGGGAAATAACAAAGGTAAAGCAGAAATCAATGACAATGGGAAAAAAGTCATAGAAAACATTTAAACCAAAAGCTGGTTCTTTGAGAAGCTCAAAAACAATTCACACACCTGTCTAGACTGAAACAGGATAAAGAGAAAGAAATGGCCAATGTCAAGAATGATGGAGGTAGAGGAGAAACCAAGATGGCGGCATAGGTAAACACCGGAGTTTGCTGCCTCGAACAACCACTTCAAAAATACAACTAAAAGACGGAACGGACATCACCCAGAACCACGGGAAGGCTGGCTGAGGAGAGTCTCTTCAACTAGAAGCAAAAACAACAGCATTCCGACGCTCAGCGGAGGCGCAGTGTGGAAAATTTAAAGGTCCGGCGGTGCGGTGGTGAGGGTGCGTGCGCAAAGCGGGCTGGCGGCTGAGGGCGCGATTGTCGTTTTCAATCAGGAGCGAGTCTCAGACTCTGGGCTACAGATCCGGGCGAGTCTCTAGGGACCCAGACTCAAACGGGAGAAGCGGGACTGTCTGGCTACGGCCCCTCCGAGGTTTGCAGCGATTGCTGGGACAGAGAGGCAGAGCCCCTGGGGACGGACTGAGAGCGGCCATAGCTGCTCCCTCCCCCCGCCCTGTTGAGCCCGCCCCGCCCAAGCCCTGCGCACAGACATTTGCCAATCGCCTCAGGCAAGGGCTGGACTAGCGCCTCCCCAGAAGACAGACGCTTTCCAAACAGCTGATTCCTACAGCCAGTCGGTCAAATCCCTCTAGTGTTAACTACAACAATTAAGGCTTGGCTAGAACAAGACTGCGCACAGAGACCACAAGGGGGTGCACCAAGAAAGCATAAAAGATGCAGAGACAAAAAAAACATGACAGAAATGGAGGATATGGAGCTAAGAATCGCAATTTTGAGGGCTTGCCATAAATTTGTGCAGAGCCTCACGAAAACTAATGAGACCCTCGATGCTACGATAAAGAAATTAGAAAGTAAGCATACACGGACTGAAATAAAGAATATTATACCCAATAGCAGACCAGAGGAGCACAAGAATCAAACCAAAGATTCGACAAAAAACACCCAATTGGAAAAGCAAAATGAAAAAAGAATCCGAAAGTGTGAAGATAGTGTAAGGAGCCTCTGGGACAGCTTTAAGCGGACTAATATCAGAATTACTGGAGTGCCAGAAGATGAGAGACAGCAAGATATTGAAAACCTATTTCAAGAAATAATGGCAGAAAACTTCCCCCATCTGGAGAAAGAAATGGACTTACAGGTCCAGGAAGCACACAGAACCCCAAACAAAAGGAATCCAAAGAGGACCACACCAAGACACATCATCATTAAAATGCCAAGAGCAAAAGACAAAGAGAGAATCTTAAAAGCAGCAAGAGAAAGAGACTCAATTACCTACAAGGGAATACCCATACGACTGTCAGCTGATTTCTCAACAGAAACTTTGCAGGCCAGAAGGGAATGGCAAGAAATATTCAAAGTGCTGAATACCAAGAACCTACAATCAAGATTACTTTATCCAGCAAAGCTATCATTCAGAATTGAAGGTCAGATAAAGAGCTTCACAGATAAGGAAAAACTAAAGGAGTTCATCACCGCCAAACCAGTATTATATGAAATGCTGAAAGGTATCCTTTAAGAAGAGGAAGAAGAAGAAAAAGGTAAAGATACAAATTATGAACAACAAATATGCATCTATCAACAAATGAATCTAAGAATCAAGTGAATAAATAACCTGATGTACAGAATGAACTGGTGACTATAATGAATCAGGGACATAGAAAGGGAATGGACTGACTATTCTTGGGGGAAAAGGGGTGTGGGAGATGCGGGAAGTGACTGGACAAAAATCATGCACCTATGGATGAACTCAGTGGGTGGGGAGTGAGGGTGGAGGGTGGGGTGGGAGCTGGAAGGAGGGGAGTTATGGGGGGAAAAAAGAGGAACAAATGTAATAATCTGAACAATAAAGATTTAAAAAAAAAAAGATCTCTGTACTTGGCAGAAGCAGAAGAGAAAAAGAGGAGTAAGGGGGGTGGAGCGGGAAGGACAAGGGAGGAGGCACGTGGAAGGGTAGGAAGAGCTAGAGGAGGAGGAAGAGGTACTGAGAACCACAATAATAAAAACACAAGAATGACAACACAGACTCACAATGCTGTAATTTAACTTCTTATTTCACAAGCACTTCAGCATGAATTAATGTCGTTACCATGATTGCAGTTCTGAAAATTCTGAGATTTTTTTAAAGCTCTGTTTCGTTGGCTTCTACAAACAGACCACGGGCGGGCTGGGTTCTAGATGATTCTCCTGTCTTTTCTGGGCCCAATGCCAGGTTCATCCTGTGACTCATTCCATCATCTGTGGGAGGGATTAAGTGGCCGCCAGGAGAATAAAAGGAGGAGTCTGGGCTCTCACCTCCAAAGTGATCCTTCTTCCCTGCCACGTCCAGTGACCAGCCAACAGCAGCCACCTGAGCCATGAAGCTGGTGGTGGTCCTCATGCTGAGCGCCCTCCCCCTTTCCTGCTATGCCGGTGAGTGCTGACAGGGCCAGGCTTTGGGGGAGGTGGGTGTCAGGGCCCCTGTTGCAGACCTCCTGCTCCCCAAGCCCCAGGCCAGAGCCCCTCCTTTCTCTGGTGTCTTCATTCCTCATGGCTCCATCGTGTTTTGGTCTCTGGGCTGTGGAAGCCAGGGAGCTGGGGGCGTTTGGAGTGGCAGGGGAGACAAGAAGGCAGATGTCTTGCTGCTCAGAGAAAATCCAAGACCCTGAGTTTGCTCTCCCAGAATTCAGGACTCGGACCATTGCCCATAATCTCTCTGAATGTCTGTCTCCACTGGGAGGTAAGAAAATGACAATCGTCATGGTTATGCCCAGGAAGGAGTTGGTCCTCTGGAACTGAGCCTGGCTTTGTGTGCTTTCTTCCAAGGTTCTGGCTGCGCATTGTTGGAGGACATTATCGATAGCACCATAGATCCTTCGGTAACGGAGGATCAATACATCGAAGGTCTTGAAGAGTTCGTACCGAGTGATGATACTAAACAGCTTCTCAGGGAATATAAGCAGTGTTTTCTCGACCAGAGTAACAGAACTCTGAGCAATGTACAAGTGATGATGGTAATGTGGGTTTCTTCCTACCTGCCCTTGAAGCACTGGCCAGGGACACGCGGGCTCTCAGTGTGCTACTAACTTCTTAACAGCACGTGTTGGTCACGCTTCATGTACCTCAGTGAACGTGGGTGCTGACATCCAGAAAGCCATGCAAGGGGCAGGGGCTGGTTTGCCTGCTCACATGGTGGAGTCTTTAGTGAGTGACACATGAGAAAGGCCTCGAGGGAGGGGAGTGCGTGGGCAAAAGCTTGCCTACCCCTCAGCCCAGAAACATCTGATTCTCAAGAGAACCCTCACATTGACGAGTGATAAACACAAATAGGAAAGCGTTTTATTTTTATTTTTTTTTTTTTAACTTTCTTTTTTTTTTTTTTTTTATTGCTTAAATTATTGCAAAGAGTATTACATATGTCTCCTTTTTTTTTTTTCCCCGCCCTTGACAATCCCCCGGCTTCCCCTACCCCCCAGTGTCTTATGTCCATTGGTTATGCTTATATGCATGCATACAAGTCCTTTGGTTGATTTCTTACCCCCCCCCCCTCCAGCCCCCCACCCTCCCCAGCCTTCCTGCTGTAGTTTAACAGTCTGTTTGAGGCAACTCTGCCTCTGTATCTATTATTGTTCAAGAGTTTATAATGGTCTCTATTATCCATGAATGAGTGAGATCATGTGGCCTTTTTCCTTCATTGACTGGCTTATTTCACTTAGCATAATGCTCTCCAGTTCCATCCATGCTGTTGCAAATGGTAAGAGTTCCCATCTCACACCTGTCAGAATGGCCATCATCAACAAATCAACAAACGACAAGTGCTGGAGAGGATGTGGAGAAAAAGGAACACTCGTGCACTGCTGGTGGGAATGCAGACTGGTGCAGCCACTATGGAAGACAGTATGGAGTTTCCTCAAAAAACTGGAAATGGAACTCCCATTTGACCCTGTGATCCCACTTCTAGGAATATATCCCAAGAAACCAGAAACACCAATCAGAAAGGATATATGCACCCCTATGTTCATAGCAGCACAATTCACCATAGCTAAGATCTGGAAACAGCCTAAGTGTCCATCAGTAGATGAATGGATTAGAAAACTGTGGTACATCTACACGATGGAATACTATGCTGCTGTAAAATCCAGATGTTTTAATCAGGAGAGAACTGTG
>NW_005877355.1:0-8746 GCF_000147115.1 Myotis lucifugus
CCCGAGGGATAGGCAGCCGCAGGGTGGGGTGCGGGCAAGCCTGCGAGGCGGGTGGGGGTCAAGGCCGCGCTCTCTCCTGGCGTCTGTCATTCACCAGCAGGTCACACATGGTGCAAACCTTCTCCTTTGGAGGCTGCAGCTCCCTCGCCTGAGAAATGAGGGCCCTGGGATCTCTGCAAACTCACAGCCTAAGTGGCTGCAGGTGTGGCTTGTTTTGCTCTCATAGAGTCTCCAGAAATTTTGAAATGGGAAGCCCTTAGCTGGGGCAGTGTGTTGGTTATAAGCCTACACTTGGGAGCTCAGTTCAGTTCCTGGCTCTACCATTTTCATTTCTCTGGTGGTGTCACTTCTCTGCCTTGGATTTCTCATCTGTAAGTGGGGTTACTGGTAATCTCCACCTCACAATATTGTGGTGAGGGACTAATGAATTAATAGACAGAACGCTCTTGGAGCAGCGGCTGGAGCTGTAGTGGGTACCGCTCAAGGGTGAGCAGTGGTAAAATGATGGGCGTGCATGCTCTGGTGTGCCGCCCCCCCCCCGCCCCCCGCCAATTCTCAGGTGCCACACTCGACCTGATTCCCTCAAGCACATTACCTCCTGGCCTTAGAGGCATTTACGTTTGCAGGCCCTGAATGAGATGGTCTCAGAGGGCCCTTCCACGGGTGGTATCTGTGGCGTGATGTCCTCAGGTTTGTAAGATTTGACTCTGTCCTTTCTAACCATGGTAGGGCAGCCCATACGTTACATGGTCTGGGTGTCATTTTGGCTGTTATTTTGTTATTTTTAACCAAATGAAGAACACACCTGCCAAACATTCATGAGGTCACTTAGCAAGTGTCCATCGAGTCCACTGCATCCTGAGGGCTGAGAGGTACTGCCCCTTCCAAAGAGTCCCCCTGGGGGACTGGATGCCTCGTCCTCCTGCTGGGAATTCTCTCAGGAACTCACTCTCTTGGGCGCCCCAATGGGAGCCAATCTGCCTGCCTTGACAATGGGCTCCATTTCAGTGGGTGATCAACTTGGGTTCACCATGTAATTTTTTTTAAAGTGTAAGGTGGATGAACTAGGTTCCCTGTGTGGCCCCTATGTGGGTCCCAGAAGCAATTCCCAAAGAGGATATAGCCTGCAGCCTTACACTCAGGACTCAAGAGGGAGGGAGCACGAACTCTATCGTCTACACTGTAGACTCTACAGCAGCGGTTCTCAACCTTCCGAATGCCGCGACCCTTTAATACAGTTCCTCATGTTGTGGTGACCCCCAATTTCATTGTTACAAATTGAACATAATTAAAGCATAGTGATTAATCACAAAAACAATATGTAATCATATACGTGTTTTCCGATGGTCTTAGGCGACCCCTGTGAAAGGGTCATTCGGCCCCCAAAGGGATCGTGACCCACAGGTTGAGAACCGCTGCTCTACAGGGACAAAGCAGGACACACACACATTTGTCAACCAGACCAGACTCAAGACAACAGGAAGCAGCAGTTGTCCTGGGGAATTGGAGCAGAGACACCCACTTACAGACACTCAGAGTCAAAGTCTTTGGGGAACCCTTGTTCTTCAAGTAGAACAGGCTCACCAGCATCAGCCCAGCTGCACATGGGGCCCCTTTATTGCCAAGTCTTCCCTGAGGCCTTGGTGTCCCCAAGGAACTGACCGCTGGGCTGCCGGGGCTCCTCATAGAAACACACCCGCTGGTGCCCTTCCCACACTGTGCCGGATCCATGCATTTCTCAGTTGGTCTCTAGACATGAGCCCCCTGAGCAGGAGACTGTTTTGGTCACCTGCAGTGTCCCCACCACCTAGCTCAAAGCTGGGTGTATAGTAAGTACCCCCCAAATGTGTATGTAAGGACTATCCTCTAAAAGTGGCCATCTGATGAGAGAAGGCACTCCTTGGGGTAAGTATGTCATTATGTACTTGTTTCCTTGATTTCTAACTAGATTCCAATATGACCAGAGAACATACTCTGTGTGATTTCAATTCTTTTGAATTTGTTGAGTGTGTTTTATGGCCCAGGTAGTGAACTGCCTCCATGAACGGCCCCTGGAAGTGAATGCACACCCTGCTGCTTTGGGTAGAGCAGTGGTTCCCAAACTTATTTGGCCTACCGCCCCCTTTCCAGAAAAAATATTACTCAGCGCCCCCTGGAAATTAATTTTTTTTAAATTTTAATAGCAATTAAACAGAAAGATATATGTATTAATGTTTCTACCTTTTTCGTAAAATATAGTAAAGAAAGGTGTAAATTAGAAACATTGAAGTTTGAAATTATGAAACTATTTATTGAACTCAGAATAGAAAGGTAATACAAAAAAAGTTAAAACAAATGCACCTGTGGCCATCACCGCCCCCCTGGATCGCTGCAGCACCCACTAGGGGGCGGTAGCGCCCACTTTGGGAATCACTGGGGTAGAGTGTTCTGCAAATGTGCGTTAGGTCCTGTTGGTCAGGAGGCTGCTCGGTTCCTCCGTGCCCTTCCTGGTTTTCTGTCTTCCTAGATAGAGCTACTGTTCTCTCCACTGCTGGGAGATGTATGTGTGTGTTAGTAGTCTCTCTGTTTTTTTAAGTCTCATTAAGTCACAGTCACACACTGTACAAATCCAGTGCCCAAGGGAATACACCTCAGGGGCAAATGGCATTTTCTGAGGTCCATGGCCTAGTCGCTGTCGTGACTACTGTCAGTGTTGTTGTTTTTTACTGTATGTTATGGATCCCGCTCTGGAAAGAAAGGCAAAGCAGAAAAAATTAAGTCCAAGTGTCTAGAAGTAACTTGAGAAGCTGGGTGTATGTGACCTTAAATAAATGTCGAGCCAGAGCACCTTTCTGACCACAGCGATTCTAGGTTCAAAACGCCTCATTTCTTGGGTCCAAGGCAAGAAAAAAGTGAGAGGCACTGAGCAGATGACATGGCTGTGCACAGCACACAGCACAGCCCTGGGCCCAGGGAACCTGACCTAACCCGGGGGAGCAACAAGGAGCCCAGCGCCCAGCTGTTTACTGGGGAAACAGCTGTTTACTAGCCAAAGATTGGGACATCTAACCCGCACCCAAACCCACACCACTCAGCCAAGTCAAGAATCAAGTGACCTGGGACCCACTGTCGCTGCAGCAAGAGTAACGCTCAAAAATCTTAACCACACTGCACTTCAGAGAGCACAGCCCTGCCTGCTCCATCGCCTCTAGGATGCACGACGATTCATCGTCAAACATTTCTGAGATCGAGCTGCTTGTCTTTCAATCAACAGCACTTTACAGCATTCACAGGCCATCTGTTTGCATTTTAATATCTCTGATGTCAGGAAGCACCTTGCAGTCTCTGGCATCTTAGATTTGAGGGCTCGACTTACGTTCGCTGCCTGAAGGAGAAAAAGCCTGGTGCCCACTTGCATGACACAGGACAGGTGCTGTGCTGGGCTCACCTGAGAAAGAATAAATATAAGAACACCTGGCTACACCTGACGCCTTGCATTAGCAAGAACGACTGACCACATGTTTGGGACTGTGCCTTTGGGGGTTGCTGGACCAAAGCAGCGATCGCACCACTGGGCCATCTCCCAGGCCTGGGAAAGGCACAGTTTAAGCAGAGAAGAGGGGACATGGGATGATGGTAGGGAACACTCCTGGCTGCCCCTCTAATGAAGTCAAGGCCACAGGTCTGGTCTGGCTCTGGGCCACGGACTTCTCACCTGCCCCTTGCCCAGCTTGTAAGTGTGTCCCATCTTCCTGAGAGGGCGGGGGAGTATGGGCAGGTGACAGCCCTCCCCACCATGCTCCTTTCTCAGCAGGGGGCATGGGCCAAGAGGCGGCCCCGTGTGGGAAACCTCACTGCGTGGGGTAACGTCCTGGCTTCACCAGGGACCAGCTGTGGATTCGGGGTAATCATTTCATGTCATTGAGCCTCCCTTCTCTGGTCTGTGAAACCCCGACCAGCACAGCTGACCGTCGTGGCTGTCCCACACCCAGCGGCTGCCGCTCAAATGACAGCTGAGCCTCGGAAGCCTTCCTCCCTCCAGATGAATTCTGTTTCTATAGAAGCCATAGATATTAAAGGATTTTTAAGTAAAAAGAACGTAAGGCATAGACCCCCACCCACTCAGGAACACTCACTCATCTATTTGCCTTCAGCCCCTTCATGATGCTCACAGGTGCAACCAGCAGGAATCGGGGCTGAGGTGACACATGCAGCGGGGATTACTTCTCTGCACCTTGATTTGTTAAGATATTTTTAATGTGTTTTTACTGATTTCAGAGAAGAAGGGAGAGGGAGAGGGAGATAGAAACATCAATGATCAGAGAGAAACATCGATTGGTGCCTCCCGCACGCCGCCTACCAGGGACCGAGCCCAGAACCCGGGCATGTGTACTGACAGTGAGTTCCTGGTTCATCGTTAGTTGCTCAACCACTGAGCCACACCAGCTGGGCTGTGCTGGGGTCCAACCCCAGCAGGTCCAGGGGTCCCCAAAGGTGTGGACGGAGTCAGCGAAGACGGAATGACACGGAGACAGCCTTCAGTTGATCAGCAGCCTAGTCAGGACCTCTAGCCAGGAACTCCAGCCAAGTTCTGGTCAGGATCTCCAGGGAAGTTCTGGCCAAGTTCTGGTTAGGAACTGATGTTTATTGTCTTGTTACATCTGTATTTATACCAGTTGATTTTAATCCTGTCAATTTCTATTGAAAAGGTTAGGGCATTTCTTATCTCCATTCCAGGGAGTAAAGATTACATAGCTTAAGCGTGATTGTTTGTAGTTAAAGTGATTAACTACCCGCCTGGCACTTAGTTAAGGGGTTGTATCCCCTCCCTAACCTCAGGGAAAAATCCCCACCTGGGGAAACAACCTTTCTCGGAGAGGTGACCTTGGTTAAAACACATGGCGCTAAGGAGAGCAAACATATTAAGAACAATATGCTATATATGCCAGGTCCCTTGAAACATACGCTGTGCAGATGTTTCTTTCCTGCAGCGACTGTGTCAAGCAGTGAGGATGGACCGGCTTCCGGCAGGGCTGCATGTTGGTTCTCTTAAAAAATCAGGTGGTGCCATGGCTTTTTTGATACTATTAGTTTTTGCAAAACCCTGTGGCTATAAAACATTTCTGTCGATTCAGAAATGGGATGCCCTCCAATACGTTAGGAAAGGTGCCAATTCTCATGAAAGGTGAACTTTCTTTCCCCTTTCCGCTCCTCCCGGAGGGCAGGTTACCCACCAGATTGCTGCTCTTCCTGACCCCTCAGGGGTGAAGGGGGAGGGGGAGAGGAGGTAGCAGGAGAGTGGGAATCAGTCTGACCTGCCTGACACTAGGGAGATGGCGCATGTTTAAACCGAGTCTGAGTCTTCCTCGGGGGGCGTGTGGGGTCCAGCAGAGTTCTCCCGGGAACATCCGTTCACGCTTCCTGTGAAGGGCTGTGCTCTGCTTGCTCAGTCACGGCTCAGCCCGTCTTTGAGGGTCTGCACCCCCCAGGCCCTCTGTGTGAGATCCACTGCCCTCCTGCCAGCTCCCAACCAGCCACACCCTACGTCTGGTCGCTGTGGCTGTGCGGTGGGGTCCTCAACAATACAAAACCCACCCGTGGGGCGGCCAGCTCTCCCCTCCTCTGCTCCGGGGAGAGTTGTTGGCCCATGGCCCTTTCCATTGGATTCTCAGGTCTGACTCAGACGTGGGTCTGGATCCCAGCTGCAGGGAGCTCCTAGGGAGCTGTTGGCACGGGCCCTCTGGCACCTTCTCTCTAGGAGGGAGAAATGAGCAAATACTCACCTAACAGTTCTTTCCCCCAAAATTCCTTCTTCAAAGACTTTCCTCCTCTTTCTTGATCCATTTGTGTCCTATGTTTGGACACAAATGGATCCTTAAAACAGGGTTTGGTTCATCCCTTTGAAAATTTACATCTTAGACTGGCCACTAACTTTGGAATTTTAGATCTATTTGCTCTGGTCAAACTTCCAATTAAAATCCTGTTTCCTCAATTTGTCTCGGTCCTAATTTGTATTTATGTTTTCTGATGTAAAGGAAGCTCTTTTAAGGATACAGCTCTATAAATCATTTCTGTTATGATTTCTTCCTTTCATGCTTAAACAATCTTTCCCCAGAGCAGGGCTATATATTCATCTCTCCTTCCTTCTAGTTCTTTTATGGTTCTGTTTTTACATTTAATTATTTAATGCATTTCAATATATTGCATCTAGATTTTTTTTCCCTCCCAAATAGTTAAGCAGTGGTCCAAATACCCCTAAATAATATGTTCTTTTCACACTGATTCATAACTTCACTAAATACTAAACTCTTATGAATACGTGGCTCTGTTTTTAATAAAATTTTCTATCTATACTTGAGCCACTGCTTCAATTCCTGTAGCTTTTTTTTTTAATATATTTTATTGATTTTTTACAGAGAAGAAGGGAGAGGGATAGAGAGTTAGAAACATCGATGAGAGAGATCGATCAGCTGCCTCCTGCACACCCCCCATTGGGGATGTGCCCGCAACCAAGGTACATGCCCTTGACCGGAATCGAACCCGGGACCCTTCAGTCCGCAGGCCGACGCTCTATCCACTGAGCCAAACCGGTTCGGCTCCTGTAGCTTTATGATACATTTTAACAACAGATTCAATTAGTCCATCCCCAATATCGTTTATCAAAATGTCCTTTGCTTTTCTTGCATATTTATTATTCCAGGTGAAGTTTAAGATCTTTCTGTCACTTTCCAAGGCAAGCTGGAACATTGATTTCCTGCATCAAATCCACTACAAAGAAATTCACATCTTTATTGAACTTCACCACCCACAATCATGCCTACGTTTAGAGCAGTGATGGCAAACTATGACAAGCGTGTCAGAGGTGACACACAAACTCATTTTTTTGGTTGATTTTTCTTCGTTAAATGGCATTTAAATATATAAAATAAATATCAAAAATATAAATATTTGTTTTACTATGGTTGCAAAGATCAAAAAAATTTCTATATGTGACACAGCACCAGAGTTCAGTTAGGGTTTTTCAAAATGCTGACACGCCGAGCTCAAAAGGTTCGCCATCACTGGTTTAGAGAAACCTTCCATTCTCTGTGGTCCTAATGATTCAAGGTGCTGTTGTTAACAGTTTTGTGGCGCTTCATTTTGGAGTTTTATCACTTTCTTTGATCAGCAGCAGCTAGTTCTCACCCGCATTAACTGCTTGTAGGTTTGAAAGTGGTGACAGGCTCGTGGAACTTGTTTGGTGACTCTTCATCCTCCTCACGTCTTCCGGACCACGGCCCCCGGGCTGCGGTGTGGGACAGTCCTTATTCCTGTGGCCCGGGCAGCCCTGTGGAGCCTGGTGTCCGTGCGCACACCTGGGGCTCCCATCTCCTTCCTGGAGACTTTCCGGGTCTCTGTGAGTGCCCGAGGGGCGCGCTTCTTGAAAGCCACGCCGTGGGTGCACTTGGGAGTGTCGATGGTGTATTCTCTGATCTCGACCTCCTTGATGGCAGAATGGCCCTTCTCGCCTCCCTTTCTTGTGGGAGCCACTCTGGTGGGTCCAGGTAGGGAAGGAAAGCAACACAGAATTTCTACGATGCCCTGATCAGCTGTTCCTCTTTCTGGCCCCTTCTGCCATCTCTCCTGCTCCCATCTGGCTTAGATTGCCCGCTCCAGCACCTCAGTCTCGCTCTCTCCAACACCACGACCCCCTGCCCACAGTGCTGTCCCAGCCACCAGTCTGGCTCTCTTCTCTCACCTGCACCAGCCGCTAAGCTCGCAGAAGACTATCACACCCATAAGGTCACTTCGAGCCGTTACCCTCGGACCCAGCCTCCCGGTGCTGCCCAGCCAGCCTTCCGAATTCTGCTTGGTGGGCAATGGAACAGTAGCAGGCACCCGCCCCCCAGTAGGTGCTATGGCTGCCGAGGCTCAAAGACTCACCGTCTATCTGCCTGTGGACATTGACTTGCCCAGGAGTTAAACACCCTTTGCACCCACACCCAGGGGGAGGCAGCACAGTCAGCGACTGGTTGGCACAGGGGTAGGAAAGGCTGGTCCTCCTGCCTCCAGGGCGAACAGCTCTGCGGTTGGGTTTGCTCCAGAGCCTTCCTTGGATCCAGCCACGGCTGGACTTTACCTGGGACCCCATCCTTGCCTGGCACTACCCGAGGCCTAACTCCTGGTAGGTTTTCCCTGAAGAGCATGCTCAGTAAATCCTGGCCACCCCGATTCTGCTTCCAGGCCGCCCAACCAGGGGACGGCCTCAGAGGGCTACTGTGAGAATTTAATGTGCTGATACTTGTACATCTCCTTTAAGAGTCCCTGGAACAAGTCAACTCTCGAGATATGTTAGCTTCCATTGTTCTTAAATGGCAGTGTTATTGCTGCCCAAGAATGCAGTGTGCCTACCAGCCACTGCCCAGTTGGGAAAGTCCTGTATTGGGTGAGTTGGGAGTTAGTCCAGAGTCAAATGGACTAGACAGAAGGCAGGTTTGCTTTTTTAATAAAAAGAACCCTGGCTGGAGTATTTATCTACAGAGACTATGTAAAGAAAACTGGTGCCATTTGGTCTGAAAAATAATACATAGGCTGTTCCCGATATCTTGAGGTTGAGATATATTTAGGGCTGTGGTCAGAAGGCCTCGGTGGGCAGGGTCATCATTCTGTCCAGTTTAAGGAAGAATGTTCTCATAATCAGAGCTCACCTGTGAACAAAGGCTGTCCACCCCACGATGGGGTCCCTGTCACAGAGCACATACAGGGTAGCATGAGACAGATCCCAGCC
>NW_005877356.1:0-8745 GCF_000147115.1 Myotis lucifugus
ACTAGATCTAGAAAAGAACAGGGTCATTGGGTTTTTTTTGGAGGGGGGAAGTATTCCAGAAACATTGAAACAAATTTATTCCACTATAAAATGTTCTTAACATTTGCCTAAGGTGTGGCAAAGCTCTGATTCTTCAATCTTGTGATCAAGCCTCCAAATAGTTGTTCCATAGGAAGACACAACTGTTTTGTAAAAACAGAAAATGACTTTATTTTTGGTAGATATTTGAGTTTTTACAAAGTAACCATTTTATTATTGCATTACCATTGGTGCCATACATGGTCCACTCTATGCAGTTCTTCCATTAGCTGTAAGCATCAGGCACCTCAAATTTCCCTAAAGGTGGAGCTTCTCAAATTTATTCAAAAGATCTCTCTACATCAAGATTTCTTGGGTTAGTAGTTAAGTGTGCATATTGCTCTGTCCTACCCTAGAAATACTGAATCAGAACCTTTGAAGATGGACTGAGGAAATCTCTATTTTTATAATTTCTCAGATAATTCTTACTACACTTCAAAATCTCATCCCAAGAAAGGTCAAACGATATTACATTGAATGGTAGCAAAATGTATACTTTCAGAATGTGTGTCCTCAAATATATATGAAATAATCCTATTAAATGACAACTTAGAAACAAATTGAAATCAAATTTCTTATTTTACAAATTTCTAAAATTTGAAATAAATTGAGATTTTAAATAAATTTTTTCTTTTTTTTCTGTTTCACTTAAGAATTACCACAGTTCATGGCTATTACTCTCAGTTGTGAAAGTAAACACTTGTAGAATTGCTAGGCTGTGTCTTTTTTTTCCAATTGAATCCATTGGAGCCCATGAGGTTATGTGACTTCCACCTTGAATAATCAATCAGCCACAGGTCTTCTCAAAATTGACCCAGTCATGTTCAGAAAGTTTGTTAAGCATTTAGTAAACCTAATTCAATTTCAAATTTTGTAACCAGACCTTTCATTGGGTGTGTCTCACTTAAATTGATTATATTTTTAAAGAAAAGTGTTATATATCCCAATGACTCTTCTAATAGCATAGGGTATGGTGGGGGAAAAAGCATTTATTCTCTGCTATTTCCCAACTATATAAATTAAATTTTTGTCTTCAATTTTACATACTTTCTTAGTAATAAGAAACTGATCCATACCACACTCAGTCCTACTTTACCACATTCTAGAGGCAGGGGTGGGGGTAGGATACCTCCAAATTATGATTATATTCCAAAGTCTATCAAGGCACTCTCTCCCACTACAGATAAGCCTACAAAATCATGTTTGCTTATTAAAATTTCAATGAAATATACTTGAAAAATACATACAATTAATGTATACATAACAGACAAAATTGAATATTAAGATAATATTAAAAGCTTCCCTTCTGCATTTTGCATATTTGATGTTACTGAATCCCTTCAATAACAGTCATGATATGAATCTGATCATGAAGAACATAAACTAATACACACCAGATCTTATAAGTACCTTACCTTAAAAACTGCCCAATTTTCAATAAGAGGAGGGTGGCTTATGGTACAAATTTAATACTAAAGACATGTCAAAATCACCAGTAGTCCAACTGTGTTGAAAAAGTGTCTACAACACACTTATTATTTTTTATAATCCAAAGTACATAAAGAAAAACAAGAGGGAATCTTCTTGGCTGGTCTACATACACAGAACATGAAAGCTTTAGAAGGTCATGAGTTTAAAACATTTGAGAAACAGGGTTTCATAGGGTCAAGCTAATTAAGGGCATGGCTCCAAGTCCACCTCATTAACCACAGACATTGGCAGCTCTTGGAGTGTGAAGTCGGGAGATGACTGGGGTTAGCCTTGCCTCCTAAATCATGCCTCATTAGAGCTAAGAAGCTCAGACTATAAAATGTTTCCCTTAACATCCAGAAACCATGTAATGACTGTTTAAAGCATCGTGTCTACTTTTTTACATGAGGAATATGCCTCTCTCTCCTTCCATTATCTTGTCAGCATAATCTTTTTTTCATTTTAATATATTTTTGCTTCTATTTTTTAGGAATAGAAATCAAACTTTACTTTTTCTCTTTTACGTATATATTTATTTCTAACCCCTTAAAATTGATAATTCAACTGTAATCTAAATTATATAAGCCTTTACCTCTGCTAGTCATCTGAGCTCATCAATTTAGACCAGTAAACCACCTCTCTTTTTTATTATAATAGCAGGTATTTTTTCAGGAAATGAAGAGGAATTGTAACTCACATATTCAAGAAGAGTTTAGAGGAGAAACTGCCTAAATTCTCTGATTTGTATGCTCAGAACCACACGATTTTCAATAATGTGAATGAAGCCAGTCCTGCCAGCAATTTCCATGAGTAGCAGACCTCTCCTAACACTTTTTTTTCAACATTAAAAATGTCAGGTTGCCTAACAGACCACCAGACAGATGTCCCGCTAGTACCTGGGGTAGTCATTCATACCTTGTAATCACCTACACAATGCCACAGTTTTATATTGCATTTCAGTCTGAAGGTGGACAACACAATATTTATGTGCCTCTATGGGATACAATATTCAGTGCCTTTTATAAAAGCTGTTTCACTGAAAGTACAAAAACTATAGATGCTTTATTTAGTGTAGCATGATGACTATATCTGTGACTCTTTTTCTCATAGAGCTTTAAAATACACAGACTTGAGCCAGTACAATGGCTTCAGAATAATCATTGGGCAATAGACGATACAGTTTGTATTGGTTCATGCAGCCATTTGTTTATCAACATTGAACACCTATCTAATGCCAAGCATATGCAAGCTTTACAAGTTTAAAGAATAATACTAATCCCGTTTCCTTAAGAAGTGTATGGTTTATTGAGGGACAGACAATAAATAATTAGTAAGTGCTGCAGTGCAGACAATAGAAAGTTTTACCAAGTCCAACAGACAAGGTCACACATTTTGCCTGAGGAAGTAAGGAGAGTCTTGGGTAGGTTCTTAGAGAATGGAGAGAAGTCCTACTGGTAGAGAAAATAGCTGTGGGTGTGGGAAAGGGGAAAGGCAATGGTAGGCACAGACATAGAAAGGTGTCTATGAAGAAGACAGGACTTCTGAGGGTGGGTTGAATATGTTTAGCATGGGTGGGAGGTGAAGAGGAAGCTTGTAGAGGTGACATTGGTAAAGAAAAGTTAAATGGAGCATACTTTTTTTTTTTAATTTAACAAATCTATTTCATTAAGACAAGAGTAAGAGATTCCAGGCAAATATAGTACCAATGACCATAGAGGCTTTCACCATCAGCGGTTCTCAACCTGTGGGTCGCGAACAATGAAAATACATCCTGCATATCAGATATTTACATTATGATTCATAACAGTAGCAAAATTACAGTTATGAAGTAGCAACGAAAATAATTTTATGGTTGGGGGGTCACCACAACATGAGGAAGTGTATTAAAGGGTCGCGGCATTAGGAAGGTTGAGAACCACTGCGGAAAGGGTGGACCAAAAGATCAATCTTGGATTAGAAAATCTCTACTTGAAAAGTTTCTGTTGTTATGATTTTCTTGGGGGTGGTTGGACATTCCCTGGCCTTGATACACACAATATTAATACCTGTCTTGAGCTAGCAACTTGCATTTCCCTGGAGCTCATTCTGCAGTACATGCAATCAGCCTGCTGTTAACGACGTTCATATTAGGAAGATAAATCTGGGTTCATAAGATCTTTGTTTGCTGTACTTTATCCTCCCCTTCTTGAACTTTCTGCTTGTGGAATTTTACCTACTCTATAGTTGATATTTCTGTTCTCTCTCATCCCATTCTCTCTTTTTTTAAATTATATTTTTATTTATTTCAGAGAGAAAGGAAGAGGGAGAGACAGAAACATCAATGATGAGCATCATTGATAGGCTGCCTCCTGCACGCCCCCTACTGGGGAACGAGCCCATAACCTGGGCATGTGCCCTTTACCAGAATCGAACCCAGGACCCTTCAGTCCACAGGCCTATGCTCTATCCACTGAGCCAGACCAGCTAGGGCTCATCCCGTTCTTACTCTTCTTGGTAGAGTCTACTAATGCACCAAGGTCACAGACCAGAAAAGGAATATGAAAGAGACAAGAAGGCATTCATCCTCTTGCCATCATTTTACGTTCTGACTTACATTCCTAACCTTTGTACCTAAGAAAATCTACTTTGGGAGCTCGAGTGTTCATGAAATCTTGACCTTAAAATGTCTGAAAATTTAGTGAAAAAGTTAGAAATGAAAATACAGTGGGGCCTTGACTTACGAGTATCCCGACTAATTAGTTTTTCGAGATACGAGCCATCTCTCCGCTGATTTTTGCTTTGAGTTGCGAGCTAAAATTCGGGTTACGAGCCAGCTTCAGATACCCCACCGCTAGTTGGCGCAGCGAACGTCACAGTGAACGCCACAACATCAGCCCAGCATCACGTGTCTCACTCATTCACTTTTGATTTGACATACGAGTAATTTGAGTTACAAGCTCCATCACAGAACGAATTAAACTCGTAAGTCAAGGCCACACTGTACTTCTTTTTGAAACAATGAGGAGGTTTTGGTTTGGTTTTATTTCTTGAAAGAGGAGACTCATCTCCACCCTTAGAGCATACCATTCCTTTGTGGTAAAATCAACTAATCGGGCCATTAGTTCTGCAGATGAAAAGCAAAGACCACAAACTGAAATGCAGTTGTTTAATACTACACAGATCAAAGGAGCATTTCACTGGAAGATGGTCTGTCTACGTGGAAGGCAGAGGTTATCCATGAGGCACTTGTTCTAAGTATCCACTGAGGTTCACTTGTTGCTTTTTTAAGAAGTGTGAATCTCAGTCCAAAGCTTTCTGTTAATTTTTGTGACTTATATTCATTTCAGACTTTTGGCACTGGGATATCAGAATGCTACATTTTGGTTTTCTTGGTGAGTTTCCTCCCACAACACTGTGTTTTTCTGGAATCTTCTTCAATGCTGATATCCGTGGTTCACCTGTGGAATGGGAGGGATATGGGCCATCACAGCATAAGAGAGGAGTGCAGATAGGATAGTGTCTCTAGACACTGGATTGGGAGCTGGCTTCCTGAACATGATGGTCATCATTAGGAAGTAGACAGGGGGGCCACTATATGCTCAGTTATTACATTCAAGGTGGGGTCTCCATGCCTTTTATCCACCTCAAATTAACCTCAGCTCTCTGCTGGAGAGAGAAAATGGGCTCCAAGGGGTCTAGATATGTACAAAACCAGAGAGCCCATGAATGAAACAAAAGAGACCCATTTTTCCTCTGCTATTTGCAATCTCTTAGAAATATTCCCCTTCTGAAGGCAGGCACAGCCTCCTCTAGCTTCCTTGTGTAGTCATTTCTTCTCCAGACCAGCTTTCCTAGGAAGGGGATGCCGAGGAGGAACCCGCCACTTGTCAGAGAACTGTGGTCCCTTTGCCTCAATGCTTGAAACAGCAAGAGTGACCACCTAGTTTGCAAAATATCTCCATTGGAGGGGTTAACACTTTCAATCATGCTAGTTGGAAGGAACTAAGCTGCGTCTACTGAAATTTTATTTCCTGCTTTAAGAAGAGGCCAGTGCTATTAAAAATTCAGGGTAGAGAAAGGGTCTCTGAGAGTCCACTTTGATGTCTTTTTTCAAAGCATTCTACAGAGAATCCGAACACTGAATGTTGTGAGTAAACTCCAACAGCCTGACATTTGCCCTCGCTTCCTGATGCAGTTTCTATGCCAGAGGTTAAAAGTTACTCTGTGTATGTTCTCTCAGCTGTCTCGTCATTGTCATTGACCTCTGGTAACCTTGAAACCAACAGTGACTACTGAGAGTCCGTATTTCTCAATATGTGCTGATTCTCCAAAAGCTTTCATTACATATTTTTCAGTTAATACGTTCCATTTCTGGGTGTTGTTTTTGTTGTTGTTGTTGTTTTTTGTTTGTTTGTTTTTATCAATTCCCCATTCAGAAATGCCTTTCTTCAAGAGACCTAATCTTTAGTGAGCGTCTCCATGTTTATTAAATAGGATTCAAGGTTCAAAACTCAGACACAGCACAAGATTTTTGTTTTCTATTATTTAGTTTACTCTTAGACTCCAAGACCACATCCTGTCATACTGACAGAAAGTTTAACCTACATCTCTCTAATGTCCCACTGGCTTGTGCCTCTGCTTCTAGGCATCAAGGGCTCATATTATAATCATTAGTCTTGGTGGGTCAGAGGCTTCCCTTGAGATATGACTAAGCCTTCAGATCCCATTGCTTGGAATTGAATTCATCCCACCATTAGAGAAAGGCAATGTGTCTTCGCAGGACCCAGGAATTCTATACAGCTGCTTCCTCCCACATGGCTCTGCCTCCCTGCCAACGGCTAACAGGTCGGACCAGGGTCTCCTCTTTTGTAAAACTGCAAGCATCTTTCTCATGTTTCTCTATAGACTGAGGAGATTTCCTTTTTCTTCTGTCTAGAAGAAAGCCCTGCTCTCGACCTCCACAACTATTGAGTTTCTCCAAGTATCACTTCCCAAACTCACACATCCTCTTCTCTTGATATTTCTTTCAAGAGCACTTCACCTAATCTCATGAGTGGGCTTAAAATTTAAAGTAATAACCCATTATCCCAAAAACATAACACACAGAAAGAAAATTCAGGACCTGCTGTCTTGTTAAACAGGAGGAAGGTAATACCAAATGAAACAGAGAAAATCATAAAGCAATTTAAAAATAACATTTAGCCCAGCCTGTGTGGTTCACCGGTTGAACATTGACCCATGAACCAGGAGGTCATGGTTTGATTCCTGGTCAGGGCACATGCCCGGGTTATGGGCTCAATCCCCAGTAAGGGATGTACAGGGCGTAGCTAATCAATGATTCTCATCATTGGTGTTTCTATCCCTCTCTCCCTCTCTCTCTCTCCCTTTCTCTCTCTGAAATCAATAAAAGCATTTTTTTTAAAAAGATCTCAATGTTATGTTGCAGAGAGAAAATGAGAAGTAAGAAAGTATTGTATTGGTTGTGACTAAATCAGTATGAGTGACTTTACTAGAGTTATAGGATATCAATTAGATTGTAAGACATTGTATAGGTAGTAAAGATCAGACTATAGACCATACCTTTAAGAAGACAGTATGAAATAGAGTGATTTAGGCAACCACCAGAAATACTAGGAGTGTTTTGAAAAAAGAAGAGATGGTATTATTTTTGGAAATAGAAACTGGAAATTTACCCAATCCAGATGAAATAGAGTGAAAATAAATTTTAAAATAGAAATTCATTCCATGGATTTATTTGATTGTTATAAGAGCTGAATCTAATTCCATCACTTTTCAGAGAATCAGAAACATGTTGCAATAACACATCAACTCTATAGTGACCAACATATTTCCTTGTCTCTATAGCTCTTCTTCCATTTCTCTGAGTGTACACAGTCTTAAACTTGAGACTCTGTTTCACTCATGGAATCAGAACTTATCCTCCTCCAGAGAGAAGCCTATTCTAGGGACAATGTTAAAATGTTCAATTTAAGAGGTTAAGTGGCCCAGTTTAAACAACCATGTTGATATTCTTCCTACATTGTGTTTAGGTCTAAAAAGTTCATTCCAAAATTGTTGAAACCACAGTTCTTATTTTACCCACCAGTTCTAATAACCGAGTCTCTTTCTGCAGTACCTGAATTTCTAGTGTCTCTGTAACTTCTTGCTGCCTCTCCCTGAGTATTTATTTAGTCTGGATTATTACCATGACTCTCTTTGCCTGCAATGGAAACACCCATAGTTCCTGCATCTTTTCAAGGGGCTGGTGTCATTTCTAAATCACAACCTTTCCAATTCAAACCTTACTCTCCAGGGGTTCTGATCCTGGAACCTGACTTAAAACTGTTCTTTGCTTCTTTTTCCCCATTTCTTATTCTATGAGAGTTTTCAGACTGATAGGTTTAGAGATGAAGTGGTGGAGTGGGGTGTTAGAGTTCTAGATGGGGGAAGGGATCGAGTTCCCCATTATATGATCATTCATGGAGATCAGTTACTTTTCAGGGCACCATATTTACTTTTTCTACCACTCTTTAAGCATTATAAGGAAAGAGTAAAAGGCGAAGCTTCCGAAAACATAGAGGGTCAAGAAAAGTTGCACTTCCCTTGAATCTACAAATGGGAAAATTTTAGAATAAGGCAAAGAAAATAGTAGAGGGCATTATGAAAAATCTAGGGAAGAAACTGGAAATAGTAGAAATAATGCTACCAGCATTAGAAATGTCCTACAGCTGATGTGCTCACTGTTTGTTGTCACTACTTTAATTGCTATGTCATTTTTTGGAAAATTATCACTGAACATTGCTAGACTTTTATAAAATGCAAAGGGAACAATATATACCTTCTTTTTGGATCCTTTGCATGAAGGGCCCTATTATACGCTCACTTCATCACTAATGCACAAGAAAACATACCCTATTATTTAAGGTGTTTAAGTGGCCAACATGTACATTTAATATGGGTTTGTTTAAATCAATGTCCATGTGCACTGTTAGCAAAAAACATTTCCACTAGTTCGGTCTAGAATAATTGAATCCATTTATACTCAACAGTCTACTGGCAAGCAACTGGTATAGCATGCTGGAGTACTCAGGTTAATGTGGCCCTTCTCCCATGTCTGTAGTATGGCATACTTCTCTGTGTTATATCTCTGACCTTTACATCCCATGGAGATGTGTTCTCTCTTGCCTCTGCATGAGCTAGATGAACTCTGGAAATAGA
>NW_005877357.1:0-8745 GCF_000147115.1 Myotis lucifugus
TGGGAATGCCAACTTCTGGTCATTCCCGTAGCCGCGCCCATCAACAATGCCAACCCCTTCTGGTTTTAAAGCTCAAATACATTTCATAAAGGCTTTTGGGGCAGGGTTTTATTTTTGCAAGAGTGGGTGTGTTTGTTGTCTTTTTTCCTCTTTGAAACGATTTCATTTGTTCCCCTTTTTTCCTTCCTGAATGTTAATGGGCCTGAAAGTAGGATTCTGCCAGAATTTGAACTTTCAGACAAAAATCGGTCCAAGATCGTCCTCTCTCGAAAGCCAGCGGGGGGTCCATCATCCAGGCCTGTCTCCCACACCCACTCGGCGTCAGCGGGGAGGCTGTGGGGCCGCCAAGGCCTCGTGCTGGACGCGGGCTCGCTTCGCTTCCTGTTTTGTCTTTCACCTCATCTGGACTCTGGGTAGATTCAGTTCTCATTTTTTAGGTTCTGTTACTTCAGTCTTTGGTCTCAATGCCACTTAATCAGGAAAATTCTAAGTCCTCAGCAGGGAGAATAAAGTCATAACTCTCTTCTTAGCTTTATATTAAATCCTCTCCAATCCCCTGAGCAAGTGGCCCAACTCTCCCTCTATTTTTCCATCTTTAAAGGAAAAAACTGGGAAACGTGTTCAGTCCTCAAATGCAGTCATCTCTGAAAGCCACTTGGAAACAACTTAGGTTGTGTCTTGTTATCTCAAAAGGGATACAGAAAGTATCAAGGAATCCAAATTGCATCTATCATGCCCTGACTGGGTAGCATCGTCCTGATACACCAAGGTTGCAGGTTCGATCCCTGGTCAGGGCACATACAAGAAGCAACCGATGAATACATAATAAGTGGGACAACAAATCCATTTCTCTCCCTCTCTCTCTAAAATCAATTTAAAAAAAAAGAAATTGGAATCAAATTGCATCTGTCATAACCAAATCAAATGTGGATTGGCCTGTGTGTATAATAGAAGTGTGTATTCACAAATGTACACATTACCAAGGAGGTGTATGCAAACTCTGACCACCCCCACACATACAGTCATTTCCACTGGGGGCCCCCTCACTTCCAGTCCCTTCCTGTCCCTTCCTCCACTAGAAGAACCCCTTTCTAATTTAGAGCCCCACCTTCATTAAGACTTTGTCCAAATTTCATTTCAGTGGGACTACAATCTTGTTAAAACAGTTTTTCCAAAGGTGTGAATCACGACTGTGATTAATCCTGCTGAGGAGAGCTGCTCATTTCTTCTGTTCTAGGATGTCCTCTATTTTAAGATTCACCACCAATTTTATTTATTAACAGCTTCTAGGGAGAGGAAGGAAAAACTATCCATGGGTTGTATACATTAGCAGGGACATTCATTCCAAGTTCAGGGGAGGAAAATGCAGATTTGCACTGATTTATCTGCAAAGGGGGCATTTGTTCACTTCGCTTAAGTCAGAGTGCAGACCCCGGTGGACTGCTTGGAAGAGGTCCCTCCACCCAGCTGTGTGACCTGGGGCAAGTAACCACCTCTCTGTGTCTCAAGTTTCTTTGACCATAAAGTGTGGATAATCATACGTATTGTACAAGGTTATCGTAAGGACTAAAGCATTTAATAAGTGGAAAGTGCTTAGAACAGTACTTGGTACCAATCAACAAATATTAATTCTATTGTTAATCCAGATGAATCTTTCTTTTCCTTGTTTCAAACAAATGTGATAAAACATAGAAATGTTCTCCTGGGATAAAATAGAAAATCTTTGCAGATACACAAAGGGGGTTTTCAAGGCTCTGTGAAGTCCACTCATATTCCTGATCTACTTGGTGAAACCCAGAGGGAGCCACTTCGGGTGGCGTGGGTAGTGGCTCAGAGCCCGGGCTTTGGAGTCAGGCCCATTCAGGTTTTAACTCTGACTCAGCCACTGACCAGCTGTGGGCCATAGGCAAGTTCCGTGACTTCTCTCAGCCACATCTCCTCGTGTATAAAATGGGTAAAACACCAGCACCTGCTCTGTGGGCTTAGCCCATTGACAGACACGGGTTCTATACAGTAAATTGTGTCAGGTGTTTGAGGCACAGAAATCACACCATTATCTGAAAATAGAAATTATTCCGTTGTTCCCAGTCTATTTCTAGACACTTCCCCCTTTGCACATGAGCTAGGAATTGGCAATCTGGTACCGCAATTCTTAAAAATGTCCCCTATAACATGAATTAGGGGAAGAGTAACAATAGCAACCACAAAAATTAAACAGTGAGATGACATGTTTCCAAATATTTAAGAAATTGCTACGTTACCAAAGGGGTCTAAATAGCCACTCTCAGAGGGACAGTGGAGTACCGTAGGAAGATCCCAGAACTTGTTCCTGGGTGCTGGATTTCATCCCTTACCTTCCTCAGAAACTTAAAATGGTGACATCTCTGCTCAAGGGTCTCCCCCACTCACATCAGTTTTGTACACCTGGAGCCTGGTGCATTTTAAGAGATTTTTCTAATGACCATACAATCCAGCTTTCAGCAAGTAAGGCTTATCTATATGCCTCATATATTTGTTTCTAAAAAGGCCACAAGGAACTGCACTGAAATGTTAATAGTTATGATGCCTGGGATGCAGAGTTATAGGTTATTTTAATTTTCTTTGTATTTTTTCTGAACTTTCTGTAATTTGTTTTACAATAAGCAAGCATTATTTAAAGAATTAATTCAACAATTAGACATTTGTCCGTATGCTAAGTACCCTGCCAGGCACTGAGAATACAGCATCCATTCTCTCTAGATGTCTATAGTCTAGAAGGGAAGGAGATATTGAGTAAGTAATTATACTGGTAATTAATTGCTTCTAGTAACACTAGGCTTAATAGAGAAGTCTAGGGGACTGTGAAGACAAGAGGGTCTTGACCTAAATTAAGGTCTGGTAAGGCTTCCATGAAGAAATAATATTAGAGCTGAAATCTGAAGGAGGAAGAGGGAAAGAAAGAAAAAGGAAAATGTTCTGTGTGTCGTGAATAGCCTGTACGAAGACCCCGAGGCATGGTGAATTCAAGAAGCTAAAAGTAGGCCAGAATGGCCACAGTCTGGGGGGAGGAGGAACGTCAGATAAGGCCGGGGCCAGAGCAAGCATGGCCTTATAAGTCATGTTCATGGTATTTGCATTTGGTATTTTAGGGATCATTTTTTTTTCAATTACAGCTGTCATACCATATCATATTAGTTTCAGATGCACAACATAGTGATTAGACATTTATATGACTTAGGAAGAGATCGCTCCAATAAGTCTAGGACCCACCTGGCACCTTACGTAGTTATTACCATATTATTGACTGTGTTCCCTATGCTGTACTTCACATCCCTGTGACTGTTTTTATAACTGACAAGTTGTACTTCTCCATCCCTTCGCCTTTTTCACCCCCCCACCCCCCCCCAGACCCCTTCCCACCCGGCAACCATCCATTTGTTCTTGTATCTATGAGGTTTTTTATGTTTTGTTTGTTCATTTATTTTGTTTTTTATATTCTACCTATGAGTGAAATCATATGGTATTTGTCTTTCTCTGACTGACTTATTTCACTGAGCATAATATCCTCTAAGTCTGTCCATGCTGTTGCAAATGATTAGATTTCATTGCTGAGTAATATTCCATTCCATATATGTACCACCTCTTCTTTATCCACTCATCTATTGATGGACTCTTGGGTTTCTTTCATATCTTGGCTATTGGAAATAATTCTGCAATGAGCACAGGGGTGCACATTATCTTTTCGAATCAGTGTTGGAATTTCTTCTGATAAATACCCAGAAGTGGAATTTCTGGGTCATAGGGTAGTTCTATTTTTAATTTTTTGAGGAACCTCCATACTCCTTTCCACAGTGGCTGTTTGCATTTCATTTTAATAGGAATAGAAAACTGGAGTTTTAAGCAGGATGGTGACACATCGCTCTTTCCATTTTGGAAAAAAAATTTTTTTTAAGAAAGAAAACAAAAAATATTCCAAACAATTTGCTATCTATAGTTTAGGAGTTCTTGGATTCCGATTTTAAAGGCCAATTCAACCGACTCATCCTATATATTAAAAAATTGGGTAGAGGTGCTTTTTATAAGAAGTAGTTGTTCTGGGACCATTAGCACGGCAGCCTGTTTCTCCCTGTGTCAGTTCGGCCGTGGAGCATGCTGGGAAGGAGGGAGCACGTGGTACAGGCTGACCGGCCTGAGCCCCTTTCTCCCAGCGGGCCCGGGAGTTGAGGCAGGAGACCACCACATGGACCTTCTGTCCTGAAACGTCATGTGCCATGGAAACCATTCGATTCCCAGACCAGCTGTGGTGCAACCACAGCTGGACAGGCGGCGGCATCTAGAGCCTGACCGACGGGAGGGTGTGTGTCAGCTCAGGAGTGCAGAGCCGGGTCACTGTCATGCCGATTAACGAGGGTTCAAGCTCCGGCGGGGATCTCAGGGACCCCTACACATGCACATCATGACACCGGGTATTAGTAACACGAACACGCCAACGTGATGTTTGCATTGGTGGCGAAGCTTTTGAGGTTTTTTTTTGTGTGTGTGTGTTGTTTTTTAAGAATTTTTAAAACCCACGGTGCTCTCTCCTCTCAGGAAATCGCTGTCTCAGAGGTTATTAGCTGAATAACATGAGATGGTCCAGCAGAAGCTTCTCTCCAGAGCTCCTCAACCACACGGGCACGTCCTGCCCCCCAGGGTGTTTGAGTGGCAGAGGTAACTGCCAGCACACACTCCTGCTCCTGGAGTAGCTCAAAGGTTTAGGGGGCTCTGGAGCCCTGGTAACAGGCATCTGGTAGCCCACCTTTCCCTGTAATGAGGAGTCATTAAGTATTCACGTCGGGCACGGGGGCTTTCGCTGGCCCTCAACTGGCCTTCCAACCTGGTCCCCATTATGCCTCACACTTTATATGCCCCCGAACACAACAAGAAGAAACTTGCGAGTGTTCTATAAAACCCGCCATTGACATCAGGGTGGGTCTTTGAGGCTTATGGTTATCCTAATAAAACCCAGGAATGTGTAACAGGCTGTGGCCAGCAGACCACCAACTACTTTATTGTCTCAGCACAAAGGAGAACGCTGGTAAACCTGCCCTACCTGAGGCACAGCGTGTGCTGCTTCTTAACCCTTGAAGACTCTGTTATGCGCCTGGTTTGAGAGGACATCTGTATGTTTCTTGTTTCCCTCCGTGTGATGAGTCTACTAAGTTACACACTCAGACAAGAAATACCTATTGATGGAGTGGTTATGAATTACAGATTGGAGCCTACACACCAATATGGAATTTTTTTTTAACATTAAATTCAAACCAGATCTGTGAGGCCAGCTTTTCCTCAAACAGCATTAGCAGGAGGCAAAGGAGGAGCCGGGCAGATGGGCAGTCAGGCAGTCCTAGATGAGGTGGGAAGGAAGTCTACTATGACCCCAGAATCCTCTTCTTTTCTCCATGGCTACTCTCATGCTCAGGGGCTCAGGGGCTCAGGGGCTTTCTCCTACCACAGGAATTAAAAATGAAGGGAAGAACCTCTATCAGCCAGGGAATGGCAGGAAACTTACAAGAGTTAACTGAGGAGAATTAAATGAAGGAGCTATTTAGCAAAATGTGGGCAGGTAAAGGCAGTGGCGATCACCAGCAGGGTCCTGTTCCCGGGCAATGACAAGGGGCAGGAAATCCACCTGCAGGGGGAATGGAAGATAACCAGCGCAGGACCTGGCATCAGCTTGTTCAATCTCTTAGCTTGTTCAAATGTTTTAGTGTCCAAAACCTAATAAATATAACAGAAAAGTTAGGCTCATGCAGGTATTCTATTTTTAATCCTTGCTCTAAAGTGTTTCCCAGCATCAGTGGGTGTGTGTCGGGGGGTGTGTGGGGGGGAGGTCTGTCTTTGTTTCCAAAATCATACCCGGTAGTTGGTGGCTTCTAGTCTTGGGGATGCTCAGAGGTGTGAGGGAGAGATTCCAGGTGAGACCGATACACGTGGTGCACTGTCTTCTGCCTCCCAAAGTGCCCTCCTCCACTGGATAAATAGGGCGTGCACTGCAACATGTTCACATTGAAAACAATTTTCCCATGTAGCTTGTTTAGCAATCATGAATCCACGCTTCGCTTCTCGGCCCTGAACTTTCGGCAACATCTTCTCAATCATTTTCTTGCTTCTGGTCTTGCTTCCTCCAAGCCATGATCTATTCTACCGTGTAGCCATCAGAATATTCTGTCTAAAAAAAATAGAAGAAGAAAAAGAAAAAGGACCTTGTTTAAAACCCTGCCATGACTCCCCATTACCTACAGCGAGGAGTCCAAACCCCAAGACAGACTCCTAGGAACTTCCACAGCCTCATCTCTTTCAACTCTCCTCCTTTCCTTTTAGTTACCAGTCGTATCGGTCACTTTTGCTTATGTCATTCAAAACACATGAGATCCGCCCTGGCTGGTGTGGCTCAGTTGGTTTAGGGTAGTCCCATGCACCAAAAGGTCACCGGTTTGATTCCTGGTTTGGGCACATGCCCTGGTTTCAGGCTCAATCCCCAGTAAGGGGTGTGCAGGAGGCAGCCGATGGATGTTTCTCTCTCCTCTCCCTTCCTCTCTCTCTAAAATCAATAAAAATTAAATACACACACACACAACACATGAGATCCTTTCCGAGGTCCTCTGCCCCCACTGTCCACGTGTCTGACTTCTACTAGTTACTTTGAGAAGCGGCTCAGAGTAAGAACTGCAGGCTGAGCTGCAAAGATGCTGCCACACTGTCCCTTCTCCCACACTGTGCCCCCAGATCACGGAAGCATGGCCTGTCTCCCCACAGGTACTGAGAGCACCATACGGGCAGGGACGATGTCCTACTCATGATCTAATCCTCCATGCAGTGCCAGGCGAGAGTTGCCTTTAGAAAATATTTGATACACTAAACTAAATGGTGACGTGCCAAAAAGGAAGTGATTCCCAAAGCAACGTTCCCTAGGGCTATAGATGGGTTTTAACTCTGTAGGAACACACCTATACAGGTATTTAATTATCATTACCAGGTTTCTCTATACGTTCTAGGTACACCTCAGCCCCTTAAGAATGAATTTAAATAAAAAGCCACATCGTTTTGAAAGCCAATTGTTTAAAGGATGTTTTGGTGGAATGATTGGAAGCAACAGGAGAAATAAGCTTTAGGGCATATGACTTAGGGAGGTTTTAAAGTGCCCTCCAGTAGGAGAGGTAAAGGCACCCAGTTACCTGAAGACAATAGTATAATTACTGCCCTCTTATCTGCGATTTTGTTTTCTGAGGTTTCAGTTACCGGTGACCAACCATAGTCTGAAAATATTAAATGGAAAATTCCAGAAATAGACACCTCATGAGTTTTAACTTGCGTGCTGTTCTGAGTACCTCACTGCATCTCATCACATAGGCACTGTATCATTTCACATCATCATTTATGTAACTGAGGGTGAGAGAGACCGCATTTATGTGACTTTTATTACAGTATATTGTTCTATTTTATTATTAGTGATTGTTATTAACACGTTAAGCGCCATGTCAATCACCTGTGACTGACACTATACTTTCCGTCCAGAAGACAAAACAGGCTGGGCGCTTAACGTGTTAATCTCTTACTGTTCCTAATTTATAAATTGAACTTTACTATAGGAAAAAACATAGCGTATACAGGGTTTGGTACTGTCCGTGGTTTCAGGCACCCACTGGTGGCCATGGAACATATCCAGGGTGGATAAGGGGGGACTACTTACCGTAGGTATCATTTGAAAGTGCCAGCTCAGCTTTGACAGGCTGACCGCCATACCCCTGTGGGCCTTATTTTTTTATAATTCTAAAATAGCTTCCAAATACAGGCTACTTCACCAACGGCTTCGTGGAGACAACCATTCAGTGTCGTTTCACAGTTGTGCAGCTACAGGACCACCTTGTATAGTCAGGTTCCCTGTTGCTAAAGGAAATGGCTCACACACTGCGGTTCTCATGAGCTGTATCCTCTGATGACACTACTGATCACCTAAGATCAATACCCTATAGGAGTCTCTCTTCTCGGTGTTCTCTAGCACTCCCGGGATGGCAACTTCATCCATTCAGGAAGCTCACCCACCTGGAGCTACTGGAAAACTTACATTTTGACATTCAGCATGTTACCCAACCATCAAAATAATCTGGAGTTGGCTTATTTTTTGGAAAACTATTTGCTGCAAACCAAAAAAAGATTGTCAGTCAGAAAAAGGATGCTAATGACAGGGAGACCGCAGCAGTGTAAACATAGCAAAGATTTCGGCCGGACACCATTTGACCTGCAGGAGGCACGAAGGGAGGGCTGTGCTTGTTGGCTAATGGCTCTCAGTCTGCAGACTGGCTTACCAACCCCAGTGGGGCATTGGCACCACCTGGGGCCTAAACTAGGAAAGCCCGTGTGGTCAAAGGGGGCAAGGCCATGATTCAGAAATTCTAACTCTTTTTGACAAGTACCCAATGCTGGGAAGCAAAATTGACATCAAATTATTCAGTAAAACTCCACCCCCAACCCAACATACCACCACCATTGCAACACAATATTTTCTTTCTTTTTTTTTTTCCAGACTATGAAGTTGAAACAAATCTAATTCAATGGCTCAGTTTATATGAGCAACAGGCAATTGGAAACCCCAGCATTGTAAGCAGTACGTGTTATTGTATATGAATGGTTTGGTATAATTCTGGATAAATCGCTTTTAAAACCACCTACCCCACTTGCCACTTATGTCTCGCGATCTGAAAAGGCATGAGCAGTGACTACACA
>NW_005877358.1:0-8743 GCF_000147115.1 Myotis lucifugus
AGGAACCCCCCCTTACTCACCACCTTACAGAGAAACCCCTCACCCCCAGAGCACGCTGGACTCTCCAGTTTGGCGCTGGAGAGCGGGGCCTTGGGGAATTGTTTTCCTGGCCACCTGCTCTGTCAGTGACCCAGAGGCAGCGAGACCTTCTGGAGGCACAATTTGGTGACCTGTAGTTATACCCAGGGTATCTTATCTAATAAAGAGGGAATATGCAAGTTGACCATCACGCCGTAAAAGCCAAGATGGCTGCGCCCACAGCGGAGGCCGAGTTCCCGTAATGAGCCTGAATGAGCAAACAGTGAGGCTGTGCCCCCCGCCTGGTGGGGCTTGATGGGAGTGGGGCTGGCCGGGTCTGGATCTCGCCCAATGGGGGTGGGGCCGGCCGGGTCTGGGTCTCGCCCAATGGGGGTGGGGCCAGCCGGGTCTGGGTCTCATGCGATTTCGAGGCGCACGTGGGTGGGCGGGGACTTGACTCTGGTTCCTGTGGTGCACCCCAGACTCTGACAGGAGGAAGATTTTCATATACATTTTACTAATTTTCTTTCACCTCTGACACTTCTATTATAGAGAAAGGGCAAATAGCAATATTAAAATGTTTCCTCTAATTAATTCTCTTTTAATGTGCACGAATTTCGTGCACCGGGTCACTAGTTCTTAAATAACAAATGTATACGTATCCAGCCAGCTCCCCCCGCCCCACCCCACTCCATCCCGTGCGTGCAGGTGGTTTGTTTTTCCAGCTGGACGTTAGCATTCCGCCTGAGCGCTGTCTTTAAATTGCTTGGATGGTCCGCGGGCTCCACCCTGACGGGTCCTGATGGCAAGTGACGGCTGCAACGAGCTGGGGATCAATATTCACGGCGGGTGTCCTGAGCTGATAACGCCATCAAGACAATGCGCCCCATCCACGCGGCAGCTGAGAGGGGGCAGCATCAGGGATGTTGTGTTCAATGACCCGGTCGTTTCTGGGCCTATTTAGTGAATTCCATCCAGACAGTATCTTTGCGGAGAAAGCGGAGGCTGTTCCGGAGGCGCTGATGCAAATCGATGGTGCTCCGCGCCCTGAGCTATTCCACAGCCCAGTGGCCAGGACTCCAGCCCCGCCTCGGCCTCGGGGCGCGCTGCCCGCCACGCAAGCTGCTAACAATGGAGAGAATTTGCGGTGGATGCGGAGGGAGGCAATGTGACAAGCCCCATTAAAGCCCCTTAGATACCATCTCATGTTCCTGAAAGAAAATACAACTGAGATTCTGGAGGTGAAACTCGGCGGGTTGGGCCAGCCCTCAGGGTAGGGCATATAGGCCAAGGAAACAGCTTCACAGGGCACAGCGTGGTGACAAGGGGTCTACCCGCCACGCTTCGAGCTGCGCCCGGGGACTTCCTCCGCTCAGAGGGTCTGCAGGACGGGAGGGGGAGCGCTGGCTTTTCAAAGAAAACCCGCAGCAGCGGGACCTGCTGGTAAATGTTCGCCTGCCCCTCTCCCCTCGCTGCCCGCCCGGGAGTCACTTACAACTGATGGCTAGCGTTTCCCCCTCCCCACCAGGGCCTGGCGCTCTGGCTGCCCAGCAGAGCAAGTTCCCCTTTGAAAAACCCTCCTGAGAGACTTGGATTGGCGACCGCTCCAGGTGGAGCCTTCCCACCCATGGTCCCCAGACTGTGACCAAAAATGGAAATGTTTAGTCCACGTATTTTGCTTTAAGAAGTTAGCATTTCTTCTTGGAAAGCAACAGCTTTTTAAAAAATCAACTTCTTTGTCCTAGAAATGTCCAGGAAACATCAAAGAAGGGGGGTAAAGCGATGAGGGGTGGCCCTAGCCGGTTGGGCACCCTCCCGCGGGCTGAAGGGTCCCGGGTTCAATTCTAGTCAAGGGCACGGACGTTGGTTGCAGGTTCCCCGGCCCTGGTGTGTGGAGGAAGCAACCAATTACTGTGTCTCTCTCACATCGATGTTTCTCTCTGTCTCTTCCTCTGGCTTCCACTCTCTCTAAAAAAAACAGTGGAACCATATCCTCGGGTGAGGATTAACAGAAAACAACAACAAAAGCAGGAAGGTTACACTGGCAGGTGGAACACGTGTCAGTCGCTCCTGGTGGTGACCGTGTGGACGCTACCAGCTGCTGTTCCCGGCGCTCCTCTGGACTCCGCCCCAGGCTTTTCTCATTTGGGTTATTTACTTTAACCCTCCTCGCGGCGCCACAAGCAGGCCCTGTTACTGTCACCCATTGGCAGTTGAGAAAGCGGAGCTGGGGTGACTGTCCGGTGAACCTGCAGCCAGGAAGTGGCCAAACCAAGCTCTGAACCAGGAAGTGAGAGAGCAGAGCCCGTTCAGCCGCGTTCTCGTTCCTGCTCCAGGAGAACTCCACACGCAGTGGCCTTCCCTCCCGGCGCGGGCACACGCAGTGGCCTTCCCTCCCGGAGTGGGCACACGCAGTGGCCTTCCCTCCCAGACCGGGCACACGCAGTGGCCTTCCCTCCCAGACCGGGCACACGCAGTGGCCTTCCCTCCCGGTGTGGGCACACCCAGTGGCCTTTCCTCCCGGCGCGGGCACACGCAATGGCCTTCCCTCCCGGCTCGGGCACACGCAATGGCCTTCCCTCCCGGCGCGGGCACACGGAATGGCCGAGAAGCAAGATCTCAAAGACTCCGCAGGTTGCACGTGCTCATCCCCCCATTTCAAGATCCTGAGCCTACTCACACCCGCAAAGTCCCGTTCGCCAGGTCCGGGAACGAACACACAGGTTCTGGGGATTAGGACGTGGACATCTGCCCGCGGCCGTTCTGTCCGCCACAGTCCTAGATGCAGAAAGCGATTAGCTGGGTGTCACACAGCCGGCGGAAGAGGGGGCCTGTGCTCAGGCTCACCCCCACCAGCACAAGTGACTTTCTCCTCCTCCTCCTCCTCCCCCTCCTCCTCCTCCTAGCCGGACGCTAGGGCCCAGCCATCCTGCAAGGTCCTTTCAGGCTGCCCCTCTGCTCAGAAACCACTGCCACCGTCCATGGCCCCCAGAGCCATCCTGTGGCTGTGACTACTGGCTCATCTGGCCGGTGATCCCAAGGTGTCCGCCTGTCCTCTGCCCACTCTGGAGCCCGAGGCAATGACCACCCCTGACACCTTTCTGCACCCCCAGAGCCCACTGAGCCCAGCGGGTAGACGCTCAGTCCGTGTGTAGGAGCCACGATGTTCCTGGCAGGTCCCCCGTTCAGTGCTGGTCATTTTTGCGGGATTGTGTGGCCAATGGTCCCACCTCCACTGCTCTAAGGCTGCCACTCCCGCCAGTGTAACCCTCGTGCTGTCATTGCTAAGTTTTTTGGTTAATCCTCACCCGAGGGTATTGTCCCACTGATTTTTTTAGAGAGTGGAAGGGAGAGGAAGAGCGAGAAGCTCTGGCACTGCCCGTTCTGACTCTGCTGCCTTTACAGGTGTCTGTGTCCTTGCGCGCATCGGATGTGGTCTGACTTTTATCCCCTGATTTGCGGAGAAGACACCCATTGGGGAGCCCATGACCCCCAAGTCCAAAGGCAGCGCCCGCCCCGCCCCTTCCCCTTGGGCCCCGCCCCTCCCCTCCCCCGGCCACGCCCCGCTTCATTGCAGAGGATCTGGCCTCAGCGCCCTGACCGGCGCCCCGGGGCGCGCACAGGCCCTGGGGTTAGAGCTGCGCCGTCCGGCGGGGCGGCCACTCGCTCCTCGCGGGGCTGAGCGCTGGGCCGTGGTCAGTCTGTAGAGATGAGCCGTCAGTGTCAAACCCACGCTGGGCTTATAGCCCAAATTGATTACATGTTGATATGATAATCATTTGAATACATTAGGTTTAAATAAAATCTATCAAATTAATCCCATCTGTTTCTTTTGACTTTTGTTAAGGTGGTTACCAGGAAACTTTGAATTACGTGTGACTGGCATTGTAATTCAGTGGGACTGTGTTGTTGTTTTTTTGTTTTTTGTGTTTTTTTTTAAATACATTTTACTGATTTTTTACAGAGAGGAATAGAGCGTTAGAAACATCGATGAGAGAGAAACATCGATCAGCTGCCTCCTGCACAACCCCCACTGGGGATGTGCCCACAACCAAGGTACATGCCCTTGACCGGAATCGAACCTGGGTCCCTTCAGTCCGCAGGCCGACGCTCTATCCACTGAGCCAAACCGGTTAGGGCATGGACTGTGTTTTTTTAAAAAATATGTTTTTATTGGTTTCAGAGAGAGGAAGGGAGAGGGAGAGAGAAACATCAATGATGAGAGAGAATCATGGATCCGCTGCCTCCTGCATGCCCCTACGGGGATCGAGCCCGAAACCCCAGGCATGACCCTGACCAGGAATCGAACCCTGACCTGATTCAAAAGTCCATGCTCACCCAGCTGTGTGGCTCAGTGGGTTGAGCGTCGACCTATGAACCAGGAGGTCACGGTTCGATTCCCGGTCAGGGCACGTGCCTGGGTAGCAGGCTCAGATTCCTACTGTGATCCCCAGTGTGGGGCGTGCAGAAGGCAGCCTATCAGTGTTTCTTATCATTGATGTTTCTCTCTCTCTCTCTCTCCCTTCCTCTCTGAAATCAATACAAATTTTATGTATTTTTAAAAAGAGTCAATGCTCCACCACTGAGCCATACCAGCTGGGCAGTTGGACTGTGTTTGATCATCTGTAGACAGTAGGAGGGGGACAGCGCGTGGAGGACATGCCGGGACCACGGGTGGCACCGCTGGACCTGGGCTTTGTCATTGCCAGGGCATCGCAGGCCAGTGCTGCCATGATGTTGACGGGCAGCTGGGAAGGGCTAATGGCACAGGACTTGGCCTCCCATAGCCACTCCCTGGGGGACCTGTGCCTGGAGCCTGCCTTGGTTGGGACTCAGTTTGCCTGCCTGTAGATGGCGGTTGAGAGAGCGCACCTCACCTGTCCGTGCAGTAGCCACATGGTCCTGCATGGCAAGGCCCGGCTGCGGTGTCTGAGAGGCCAGGAACCCAAAACAGGGAGACGTGGCGCCCAGGAGAGAACCCAGGCCTGGGTGCCTCCCTGGGCCCAGCGGGCACAGGTCCTCAGGGCCAGGTCCGTGCCTGCGTGGCCTCCGCCTTAGTCTCCGTCTTCCCCGGGGTCAGCTTCAGGCTGGCCCGGCCACAGGCAGGAGCACGAGCTGGTGGCACCTGTGGGGACGGGCCAGAGGGCACTGAGCTGCCTGAAGCTGGCCCTGCCACAGGCAGGAGCACGAGGTGGTGGCACCTGTGGGGACGGGCCAGAGGGCACTGAGCTGCCTGCTGGGGGGACTGGACCTCAGGGCCGTGACTGAGGCGGACAGGGCCTTGTGGGCTCATGTCCAGAGGGGGGTGGGCAGTAAACCTGGACACAAATGAGTAACCAAGTCGCCAGGTGGGCACAGTGACGGGAAGAAAAGGGTGCTGAGGAGGGTGGCAGAGTGCGGCTGGGCTGGCGGGGAGGGGCCACCACCTGATCGCAGGGGACGAGGGGCCTCCTGGGTGAGGGGGCAGTGACTCTCACTGAGATTGAGTGGCCTGGGAGTTAAGGTTCAACTACATTTCAATGGGAAAGTGAAACCTTGTAAGAACAGAGCCCTGAGTCCCCCAGAACCCACATAACTCGGGCCACTCTGCACTGTGGTGTCCCCTGGGTCCCCCGACATTCCCCCCTCCCCCCGGCTGTGAAGACGAGGCCCTGCACGCGGCCCATCCTGGCTGGTTATGCCCAGGCTCAGGAGGCCCACAGGCTGGTGGGTCCCCTGGGCCTGGGTGGAGCCCAGCCTGGGAGGTGGGGTGAGATTTTGGGGTTTTCCTTGGGATGTTTCCGGTATGGGTGGGCCACGATATTTCCTTTCGTGGTGGCTGAGCCGAGAAAGGACTCTACCAGGAATTTTCTGGAACAGGCCCTGTTTGCGAGGTGAATAGCGCTGGGCGCTTTGTGTAAGTTTCTGCAGCCCCCGCCCCCCCCCCCATGTCCCTTTGCACCTCCGCTCCACGGCCTTGATGTGTGCGGCTGGCTTTGAAGTCATGGAACTGGGAGGAAGTGCCTGGGGGAACAAGTGTGCCGCCCTCGGACAAGTGTGATGGTGGGGGGGGCGGGTCCTGGGGGAGAGCTCGCCTCCACCCTGGCTCCCAGCACCAGACCGCAGGTTCCCAGATAGCACCTCCGGTCGGGGCACCCCCCAGGGGGAGGGGCAGCCCCAGCCTCTCCCTAGGTTTCTGTGGGGACACCTGTCCTCTGACTGCCTGAGAAGTTCCACCTTTTTGGGGACAGAGCCCATGGGGAGGATAAGCGCTGCTCTTTAAAACAGTGTCGACCATACAGCAGTCGCCGTTGACTGAAGGAGGCTGCCTGGTCCCACGCAGGTGCTGGACGCCACACCCACCCTCGCAGCCAGCCCCGAGGTGGGTGTCCACCCCTTTCCAAAGCGGGGCCGAGGCTCAGAGATTCGCCCACATCCGCCCGACTGCAGAGCCCGGCTCTCCCTGCCAACCACACCCAGCAAGTGCCCACTGAGGGCTCTGCATCCGACAGACACCGCAGCGGGCACGGCAGGGGGCTGGGCAGGTGGGCGTCCCTGCCCCCGAAGCTGCCTGTCCCGGTGGGGCCACCAGTGTAAAGAGCACCCAGAAAGGCTGGTGTTAGGGGGAGAGCCCGGGGGATGGGGAGTCGGGGGGCGTGGCCTCGCAGATCCAGTGACGCCAGGGTCTGAAGATGGCTCCGGGCCAGCAGGGCCCCAGATGGGAGGACAGGAGGCCAGGCTTCCAGGCCACGGTGACTCTGCCCCTTGTCATTCCCGGGCAGTGTGGTCCCTTCTCGGAGCTGCTGGGGACGGTGATTTCCCTGCCCTGGGACTGCTGGGCGGGCGTGGTCCTGGGACATCTGTAACCGGCCTGGGTCCCCCAGCAGGCGCTTTACTGGGGAGCCATTCAGAGGCTGGGCCGATCTGGCGGCTTCGCTGGAGCACAAAGCACCCCCGGCATCTGCATGTGAAAGGCCTGGCATTTCCTGCCTCCTGGTGCGGCCACTAAAGCACATCTGCTGGCCCTGCCCGCGGCCGGAAGGTGGAGGCTCTGCTGGGCCCAGGCACCCTCATAAAGCAATTCCCTGGCACCACCCCAACCGCAGCCCCTCCTTCCAAGTGGGGCCGGGGGACCCCAGTAAACTCAGGCCCCTCCCAGCAGGTCTGGGACCCTGTCTGAAGCCTGGCAGGCGCAGGCGCAGGCGCAGGCCCGACCTCCCCGGGTGCTGGCCACGCGGGCACCATCAGCCCTGGGGCAGGGGTCCCAGGAGGAGCCCCTGCTGGGGACCGTGGGCGGCCAGGAGCCTCACCCGCCTGCCCCATCCATCCCCCCACCACGTGGCCCCGCACCTGCCAGCGGGGCCTGAGGCTCTCCGAGGGGCGGGCCTCGGGCTGAGTTTGTTTAGGCAGCGGGCACCTCCCTGACTCAGCCTGGACCTTGGACAAGGGGCGTTGGGGAGAATGTCCTGTCCTGTCTCCCTCGCTGCCGGCTCCTGTGGGGGTGAAGCGCCGATTCGGAGATGGGACGGGCGGCCGGCGCAGGCCGCTCACCCCCGGGCTGTGTTCTCATCTCACTGCTGTGGCCTCCTCCCCGTAAACATCCCCACTCGTGGGTGAATATCGGAATCCCGCGTCCAGATCCCCGTGGCTCCCGTCTCAGTCATATCCTCGCGGTGGGTCCTCCCAGGCCTGGCCCCCCATTTCCTTGTGAGTGCAGAGGGAGTGAGATGTGCCCCTCCTTTCCTCAGTCCCGTGGCTCCCATCACCCCTCACTGCCCCGCCCTGATGCTCAAGGGTCACAGGTCACAGGAGCCTGGAGTCCCCCGCAGATCCCAATCCAGGGGGTTCACACTCTTATCCCCAAATGAAATCGGGGTGGGAACCCCAAATTAAACAAACAAAAGAGCAATGTTTAAATAGTGTTATTTTTTTAGAATATGTTTTTATTGATTTTTAGAGAGAGGAAGGGAGAGGGAGAAGGAAGAGATGGAAACATCAATGAGAGAGAAACAGCAATAGGCTGCCTCCTGCACACCCCCTGCTGGGGATCCAGCCCGCAACCTGGGCCTGTGCCCTGGCCGGGAACCGGACCCTGACCTCCTGGTTCACAGGTCAATGCTCAGCCCCTGAGCCGCGCCGGCCGGGCTGCGCCGTGTTTTTTTGATGTTCACGTCTGTAACGTTGGTTCTGAGGCCCGTCGGTGAAAGGCTGAAGGTGTGTTGAATGCACTAGTGGAGCTGGCGCAGTGGCCCGCACCCCTGGTGCAGGTGTTTACGGCTGAGGGGTGTGTGTGGGGGGGGGGCAGCCACGTGTCCCTCGGGCGGCGACGAGGGGATGGGTTGAGCGGCTCTGAGGAATGAGCTCTCTCCGTTTGCTGTTGACTTCGGTTCCTGTGACACGAGTGCTGCCCGTAGCAAGTGAAGAAGCCGTAGAATCGTGTGTGAAACCACTTCTGTTCAGAAAGATAAAGCGAACAACAACGACGAAGAGAAAGAAAGGAGATGCGGCCCGCCTGCCCCTGGAGTGGGGTGATGGCGGAGCCCACCTGCCTGGGGGGCGCAGGGACATCCTGGGGGGAGGCCCTTTCAGTCCCCACCTCGGGGGCCAGGGAGGGCCACCCTGTGGAAACTGGGGGCAGCCAGGGTGGGGCTGGGGCACAAGGAAGGGTTACCCAGCCCTCGGGGCGGTTACTCACGCAGCTCACAGATCAGCTGCCACACGCCTCGCGCCCCACTCCCCAGGGATG
>NW_005877359.1:0-8741 GCF_000147115.1 Myotis lucifugus
TGGCCTTCACTTTGAGATGTATTTTGTCAGATATAAGTATTGCTACCCCAGCTTTCTTTTCCTTTCCATTTGCGTGAAAGATATTTTTCCATCCCTTCACTTTCAGTCTGTGTGAGTCCCTTCTAATGAGGTGGGTCTCTTGTAGACAGCAGATGTATGGGTCATGTTTTTTTATCCATTCAGCCACTCGATGTCTTTTGGTTGGAGCATTTAGTCCATTTACATTTAAAGTTATTATTGAAAGGTACTTGTTTGTAGCCATTTCTTTTTGTGTGTGTGTGTGGCTGTTTTCTTTCTGAGCTTTATGTTTCTTCTTTTTACACCAGTCCCTTTAGCATTTCTTGCATGGCTGGCTTGGTGGTGATAAACTCCCTTAGCCCTTTTTTGTCTGTGAAGCTTCTTATTTCCCCTTCAATTTTGAATGATAGCCTTGCTGGATAGAGTATTCTTGGATTCAGTCCTTTGCTTTGCATCACTTTGTAGATTTCCGTCCATTCTTTTCTGGCCTGATGTGTTTCTGTTGAGAAATCATTTGATAATCTAATGGGAGATCCCTTGTATGTTACTTTCCGTCTCTCTCTTGCAGCCTGTAAGATTCTCTCTTTATCCTGAACATTTGCCATGGTAATTATGATGTGTCTTGGTGTGGGTCTTTTCGGGTTCACCTTGTTTGGGACTCTCTGGGCTTGTGTGACTTTTTTCTTCCCCACCTCAGGGAAGTTTTCTGATATTATTTCTTCGAATAGGTTTTCTAATCCATGTTCATCTTTCTGTTGTTCTGGCACCCCTATTATTCGTATGTTGTTTCGTTTCATGTTGTCCCAAAGCTCCCTTAGGCTCTCCTCCTGTCTTTTCATTTTTTTCTCCATTTGCCGTACAGTTTGAGTGTGTTTTGCTTCCTTTTCTTCTAATTCACTAATTCGGTCCTCCGCTTCTCCCAGTCTACTGTTGATACTTTCAATGGAGTTTTTTATTGAAGCTATGTCGCTCTTCATTTCTTCTTGGGATTTACTTAAGTTGTTGATTTTTTCATCTGTTTCTTCTAGCTTCTTGCATAAGTAGTTGAGTTTTTCATCTGTTTCTTCTTGCTTCTTGAACATCTGGTGCATGTACTCTAGGAACCTTATTCTGAATTCTTTTTCCGTCATGTTGCATATCTCTGTCTCACTTAGCTGCTTTTCTGGCGAGTCCTCCTTTTCTTTCCTTTGGGGGTTTCTTTGTCTACCCATGTTTGATCTCACTGACATGACTAGTTGTTGAATCGTTCAGTGGCTGGACCCTGGGTGGCAGTGGCTGCTCCCTGGGTGGCAATGGCTCCTCGGGCTGTGGTTGCTCCTTGGGCGGTTGTGGTAGCAGCGGCTCCTCTGTTGATAGCAGAGCCTCTGGTGGGTGCTGTTAACAGCTGTGGTGGCTCTTCTGGCTGGTGGAGGGAGGCTTCACACACAGAAACTGTTCCCCAGGCAGAGCATATGGTGATCAGGAGGCCGCTGTTGCTTGAATCTGCTGCGTTGATTTAAAGGCACAAAATACAACACAACAAGGCACAACGTACCAGGCACTAAACACTATAGTATTTACGATATTACTAACCCCAAATAAAGGTGGCCACCCGAGCTAAGAGAGTTGAGAGATAAGGGGGAAAGAAGAGAAAAAGGTAGAAGAGAAAAAAGAAAGAAAGAAAAAAAGGAGTGCAAAAATGAAATTGGGAAAAGGGAGGGGAAAAAGAGGAGGAAAAAAAAAAAGTAAGCGAGAAAAGAGAATGAAGTATAAAAGGGGAAGAGACTATTTATATGAGGAGAAAACTCCTATAGGTCCGCCACTAATACCAACAAATTACAGCAACAGATTCCTGGAGATGAATACAAACTACAAACAACCAATAATATCAAGCGACGCAAGGGGAAACAGAAACACAGAAATAACCAGGGGAGGGGGGGGGGAGAGGGAGGGGCAGGAAAATAAAAAGAATAAGCAGTCTAATCTCACAAACAATCCAAAAAAACAAAACAAAACAAAACAAAACAAAACAAAAAAACCCAATATACTTGTCAATCAAGCAAACAACAATAAGACAATAGAGAGAGAAAAGAAGAAGAAGAAGAGAAAAAAAATTGGATAGTGAAGGAAGATAAGGGAAAGGTGTATAAGGATTTAGAACAGGGGATTGGACATAGGATATATAAGCAGGGTTAAATTTTGACAGGGGGTAAAAAGAATAGGGAAAATCAAAAGCTGGAGTAGGGTAAGAGAAACAGGACAGCAAAAGGGAAAAAGTGGGGAAGATTGTTTAGCACAGAGGCAAATTGAGGTAGAGAACAATGTTGCTAAAGGAACGATGAAAATAGAATGGAGAACATTAGTCCCAAAATAAAATAAAGACAAAATAAAATGACACTTAAAAGAATGGTAAAATGGTAGCGGTAAAAATACTAGTTAAAAATAAAAATGTAGTAGCTGAAAGGGAAAAATCAGGTGATGGAGAAAAAGAAAAAAGAAAAACAGAAAAAAAATGTTTTCTTAGTTAAAAGGAGAAAAAGTAATTTAAAAAAATAAAAATAAAAATGTGCAGTAATGCAGGTGCTTCAGATCTTCTATTCTTCTTATTGGCCCCCCCGGAATTCAGGAGAATGTTGAGTTTCCCTCTGGTACACTGCTCCTCCGTGTTGTAAACCACAGTCCTGATTTTAAGGCCGGCCGTAAAATCCCCTTATTGCCTTATCTGTATTTACAGAAGAGTCAGTTCGTGGCTCTGCCTCTGGGTGGCAGTGTTTCTGGATTGACCTCCGAGGCTATAAGTTCTCTCCGACCAGGAGCTCTGTATTGTACCTGAACCAGCTCCGCCCAGAGCTGGTTCCCCAGGCGCCACTCCCAGCTCTGTTTCCCCGGCTCCCCAAAAACAATCTTCCCCTACAAGCTCTGCTAGTGACCCCAACTGGGCAATCACATCCAATGGGGTCAACAATCAAACTCCCAGAAGTAAGAGGAAGTGTGCAAACAAGAGCCTGGGAAGCTGTTCGAACTCGCAGGGTTCCACCCTCCAGAACTGCACGAAATGTCTGCGCGTTATGTCTGCGCGCGCTCAAGCCCCTGGCAACACGTAGCCGGCTATCAGGGAAACTCTGAGGTAGCCCTTTTTGCATCCAGTCCAATTATGGGCTCATTTATAGTGTTACCTTCTGGCAGCAGCCCTGCGGGAGCCCTCCCCACTTGTGGATTACCCTGGCCTCTATGTGCGCGGATTTTGGAGTGCGCAGATTTCCCCCTGTGCCCGCGCGCGCGTTCCTCGCTCCAACCTGAACTGCAAACCATACCTTTGGGGTAAGTCTAACCTTTCCGTGGAGGGATGCAGGTCTCCGCTGGGCTCTTGTAGTCGCGCTGCTTGCGAGTTGTTGCCTCCGGGTTGGTAGGCGCCGGGTTAGTAGCCGTTCTCTGGATGCTGGTAACCGGTAACCGCAACCCAAGATGGCGCGGTCTCGCCACTGCGCTGGCGCCCAGGGGGGAGGTTTCAGCCTCAATCTCTAACCATCCGCATTTTTTAGGAGTTCTCTGTCTTTCCTGACTGCAGACTGCCTCTCAGCTGAACCTCCCCAGCTTGATCGGGCTGATTGTTACCCGTTTCAGCTGCTCGCCCCTATCTGCTCCGGGATAAAGCACCAACACGTCCGTCTAAGCCTCCGCCATTTTTTTCTCCAGAAGCGACAACTTTATCCTTGACAACTTTAGCCTCATATACCATGTTCCTGATTTTCCTACCTCAACACACAGCCACTGTGCCTCTTGGTGTACTCGAGTTTGAGATGCTCCTCTTAATCTGATCTCCGATTAATGACTTTATTCATTGCCTGCGGGCACTGATTCTGTGAGTACTTATGTTATTTTTTCAAAAATCTCTAGCTAGGTCTCAAGGTATCATTGTCTCCAGAATAAAGATTACTTTAAGACCAGAGAAAGGTTCTTTTTTCTTTATTAAATTATTTAAGAGATCTATTCTATTGGAAAATAAAATTCTTACTGAATTAAGTAGCTTGCTGATCTACAGTATTTTTCACATGTATCTAGATCACAGATACTATGTTTCTCAATCCCCTTGAATAGTATATATTGCAATCATCATCTCAGGTAAAGAAAATGAAAGTTAAATTTGCTTAAAATGCAAATTCTCACTTATTCAGCCATTCATCAGGCATGTAATGACTAGCTATTGATCAGCTAATGGATGCCAGGCACGATGCTGCATAATGGCTGTGTATAAAATTCTGGATTGGAAATTATTTTCCCCTCATAACTTTGAAGTCCTTTCTCTATTGTTTTCTGGGCATCCAGTGTTCCTGATGTTTCTGGAGATGCCCTGGCCTTTATTCCTTTGTAGATAACCTATTTTTGTTTCTAAAAGATTATAGCCCCTTTGTTTAGTCATTAGTGTTCTGAAATTTCTTTTTTCTTAAAATTGTATTTTATTGGGATAAGAAGACTTAACAGGATTGATAGTTCTCTGGGATACTTTTTGATATCATATAAATAAAACTGCTGTGAGCATTGACTTAAGGTTTTTGTGTAAATTTCTCTTGAATAAATAAGGAGGAGTAAGATCCTTGGGTCACCTGGCAATTGCATGTTAGACTTTATATGATATTGCCAACTAGTTTTCCAAAGTGAATGTACCTTTTTTTCCCCCACCAGCCATTAGTATTTTCATTTTTATTCATTTATCATCAAATGTTAGCCATTCTAGTGTATGTGTAGTTATATCTCATGATTTGGAGCCTTCCCTTTGAGGATTCACATTTCCTTCAGTTCAGGAAACTTGCATTATTTCCCTGGCAACTCTTCTTCAGGATTTTTTTTAGTCCAAAGCTGGGCCCACTAGATGGTCTCTCATCATTTCTCTCAAATTTTTCTTTATCTTTTTAGCTCTGGTCTCTGTGCCATTTATTTAACTGTCTCTACAACCCACGTAGACTTTTTTCCATTCATTGCATCGGCCATTTTTTTCCTGAACTCTCAAGAACGCTTTCTTAGTATCTTCTGGTTTCTTTTTCATGGCAACTGATTCTTGTTTCTTGAAAGCAGTGTGTCCTTAGATTTCTGTCAGAATGCTAATTAGCATCTGTTTCTTGCCTAGAACAATCTATTTCTCCTAGGGTCTGTTTTTCACAATTAGTTCATCTTGGTCTTTCCCCATCATGGTTTCTTCACATTTCAGTTTTGTTTTGTTTTTTTCTGTGCTGTGTAGTCACATTTAGGAATTAGGCAAAATAATGTTTTCTGGAAGTTCTGTGAGCAAGTGGGTAAGGCGTGTTGACCCAGTCTTTCCTTCACATTGCCGCCTTTCTCCTCACTGTGGCATGTGAAACAGAGCCAGCACTCTGGCTTGGGTTTCCTACTGTCCAGCTATAGAAGGAAAATGATGCATTTAATATTTATTAAGAGTTAATGATGTGCATAACCACTTTCTAATTATAATAAAAAATTAACACTTATTCAGTGCTTATACTCTGCCTGGCCCTCTTAGAACTTTTTATGTCTTCATTTAATTCCTTGACAACTCTGTCAGGGAAGCCTATTGCGGTCACCTCGGTTCAAAAATGGAAAGATTGAGGAACAGAGAGGTTAACTAATTTGCCTAAGTTTGCACAGCTAAGAAGTGACAAAGCTGGGTTTAAAACACAGCAGTTTGTGTTCAGAGTCTTTTATTCTGAACAGTATGCTCTTGACTCTCAGATATGGACTTTCTCCCCAAATCCTTCCAGCAAATCTCTGAGCTGGACATTGTCAGTGCCACTTTACAAAAGAGAATTTCGGGACCCAGACAAGTTCAATGACAAATATTCCACAGAGCTCATGAGTGGAAACTGTCTGACTCCAAAACTAATAGCATATTGCACCAGATTTGTCCAAAGAATAATAATTGTAGACATTTACAAATAAAGACTTCTTGATAACAAAATCGATGTTTATTTGAAGCAGGGTAACCTTTGAACCCAATATTTTGGTTTCAATGGTAGAAACAAACAACTCCATTACTAATGATCTGCGCAGACTGTCACTTTTACTTTAGAACCAGCAATTAAGATCCAAAATATCAATTATGTTGTTTCTCAATAACACAACGGATCAATAACCTTCATTTTGTGTTCTTCTTAATTACTGCGTGGGGGTTTCTGCAGAAACATTCTGAACCAGATCTTGCATATTAATCTCAGCACATGGTTCTCATGCCTCACAATGGAGCAATCAGACCTTGATTAATGTTAGCATTAAACTAACTGCTATCTAATCAGTTGACAAAATGCTGGTTTTGACTCTAGTTTCCGTGGTCTGTTTGTTTCCGATGCTTCTGATTGATGTTTGCTGTGGGGAAGAATAAAGAAATAAGACATACATTATTCATGGAAGTGACTGGAAGGATTTTTGTGATATTCCCTCTGCTCTGACAGAATGACAGAGCAGTAACTCCAGGCCTAAGTGGAAACCACCACTCTCCCCATCCTATTTTTTGAGGAAAAGAGAATTTAAACCAATCATCCCATAAGTAAAATGTCCTTCAAAAATTTCACATCATGGAAAATGATATCAGCCACCAAATTGCCCCTGAAAACACACACACACACACACACACACACACACACACACACACCACACACACACACACACACACACACACACAAAGAGAGTATACCAGATTCCTTCAGATCCTTGGATCATGCTTTCTCCCTTACTTAAAAATGGTGCCTCCTATCATTTTCCTCATCTATTTCCTCTGCCTGGAATGTTCTGCCTCCACTGGTTTGCCTGGAAATTTTTATTTTTCTTCAAGTCTGAGCTCAGAACTACTTTCAGGGATGTCTTTCTGATCCTCTAGACAAGACCACCACTGTCCCATAGGACACTGTGCTCTGAAGGAAATGCTTCATAATCTGTACTGTCCAGTCCAGTAGACATGAGCTACATGTGACTGCCAAGCACTTGCAAAGTGACTAGTGCAATTGAGGGGCTGAGTTCTTGATTTTATTTATAAAATAATTTTAATGATTTATGTAGCCACACATGAGTAGTGATCATTGCAGCAGAAGAATGACTCTAGATAGGCCTATTGTGAGACCTGCTTTTGTTACAGCCTTTAAAGAAATGGCATCATGATTCATTTATATGGACATTCATCCTGCTGGTCTACCAGCACATGGAGAACAGGGCTGTGTGTGTGCCTGTATGGTTCTACCACAGTGTCATAGGTATTCTCTGAATGTTGAATGAAAAGGTGAAAGGAAGCAGCATATTCCAGTAGGAAATGCAACATATGAAGATAAAATTATAAGGGCTTTGAAATCAGACACTCCTGACTTGGAGTCCAGGATCTTTCTCTTAATTGGTGAATGATAGAGGCAAGTTGCCTCTCCTGAGTGTAACTTTCTCACCTATTTAATGAGGATCATACATAATTTCCTCTCCTTATATTTGTTGGGTAGAATTAAAGGAGCTATGGTATATGAATCATATACAAGTTAATGAGTTAACATCAATCCTCATTTAAGATTACTCACTATGTATTTAACTACTTATGTATTTTGTTCTAAAGCATATTTCTATTACCTGAAGTTCAAAATTCTAACAACAGAAATATTTGAAAAATCCACCCCAGAAATAGCAGATTGTAATATATACAAAGGACTGAAAAAACACGTTTGATAGGACTACAGCTGGTAAGTTGCAGACCCAAGTAAGCACCAGTGTGTTCCCAACTTCAGTGCAACCAAGTTCACCTCTACGTGGGGAAAAGTGTTTGCAGAAGCATGCCAAGGGACAGGTGGTGAGCTAGACCAGCATGACTAATGGTGAAGAAAAGAGAAAGGCAGTGGGAGGGGGCCTGTTGGTGGAAACACAGTAACTTGTTATTCACTGGGAAAAATGCAGTGTCAAGAAGTATAGGGTCTTGGCTGACATCAGCGCTCTGGATCAATTGAAGCAGTTTTTTTCGGGTGAGCTGTAGCCAGAAACAATTGTCCACCTTTGTCATCACTTTGTATGCCTACGCACAAAATGAAGCAAAGGCTGCAATCCGCAGAAGGGAACGAGGCCACAACTACCAAACAGCATTAAAGTCTTGGTTTGTATGTAGAGAGACAGCAACTATGAAAATGCTGCAATGATGTACATAAACAAACACCCAGATGCATGCATGGAAATAAACTCAGCTCCAAACGAAAACCACAAATTCATCCCAGTACACTCCAGGGGCCCACTGGGAAGCATCGCTTCCTCCATCTCCAACCCAGATTACTACTTGAATTGAAGCAGAGTCAGGTTTAGAAAACCTGTTGCCATTCATCTAATCCAGGCACTTTGATAGTAGAGTAACCTTAGTAACTCTAACTCTCACTAATTGTTGAGCTTGAAAGTTTCCAGTATGCAAAATATGCAAAACTGCAAAGCTACATTTTCAGGTTTTCCTTTTTTTCCCCCCTTCTATTCTGTGACATTTCTCTTCCATTATAAATCTCTTTTCCTGTGGATGAAGGTTCGTCATATAATGATTAAAGTCCATTTCTTTATTGCTATTTTATTTCCCTTACTAGAGGCCCAGCGCACAATTAAATCGTGTGCATATAGGGTCCCTTAAGCCTAGCCTGCCATCAGAGCCATGTCAGCAGCCCCCCGATGCCTTACATCTCTGCAGAAGACCGCTGGTGCTCCTGGGGTGGGTGAGGGGACGGTTTCTTCGGCTGCTCCAGCACCTCCTGGTG